>NW_010406308.1:105027-118141 GCF_000710305.1 Buceros rhinoceros silvestris | reverse complement strand
AACGACGTTTCAGCAGGAAGCTTGTTGATGTATCGGGGTATGATGAAGCAACCTTTAGATAAGCTGTCCATGTATAATTAACTCGGATAACACAGCAAGTTGCAGAAGGCTTCACAGTTGTGGTTTGTGGGGTTTTTTTACAGCACATGCTGAAACGGAGAGCACCGCAACAGCTCTCAGAATGGAAAACTTGAGCTAAATTTTTAAGTTCTTGAGGATGTCTTGGCCTCTCCCCATACTGCTTCAGCTGTCTAACCCCTCTGGTTTCTAGTTGTACGAGATAGGTCAGGTTGGATTTTAGTTTCCGTGGGGTTGGGAAGCAGTGCTGAGTACCTAGTTTCCTGTTGTGTGATGTATGCACAGTTCACGCTTGTACAATAGGACTCTTCTTCCTCCTTTTCGCTTTGAGGAATCTTGTGTTGGCAGCTGAACACTGCCTCGATTGAGCTGCCTGCGACTAGGTTTCTCGTGTATTCACTTGTGCAACTTTTGCTGTTAGCGTGGTGGATCGAACATTCAACTGCTTTGTAATTACAAACCAAAACCACTGTAGAATTTGGTACTATGTGAATTCCCTAAAACTCAGGCTGCTGCTGCTGTGTTTTGGTTTTTCAGTTAAATATGGTCATTAATCTCTTTTAACATAACTCTTCATTCTTCCATAGCTCCTTCAGTTGTTCCTCCTGCCCATACTACTACGTCGCCTTCCAATACTACTGCACTGCCTTCCAACAGTACCACAGAGTCTTCCAATACTACCACAGCCACTTCTGCTACCACATCTCTTACTACTACAGGTAATACAGTAACACTGAACATAGAACGGCAGTGAACTAGGAACTGGTGAATAAAATTTCCACAGAATACTTCTTTCCAATATAATTAAGAATTGGCTCAGTGGTCATTGTTTGAATTAGTCATTTCCAATAATCATGAATTCTTACGAGGTTTTTTTGTTGTGCAGTTCAAAAACTGTTCTTACGTGTGCTGCCATCTTAACAGTGAAGTTTGTGTTTTTAAAAAAAATCTAAAAAGCTCATCTTTAAAAGCATCTGCTGCTTAAGGGAGCTGGGAGATAACAAATTGGTATTTGTTAGGCTCAGAAGAGCCTGTTGTACGGTAAGGCGATGTTTAGCTTTGAGTAAACCTACACATGTTGGCGTTTATCCCAGGTGCGTGGTGGAATACTGATTGATTTTTAGCAGTGCTAATCAGAGGGGGGTCAGAGAAATGGAGTTCTGGCTTGATAGTGGAAGAACTTGCAGGAGTCAGTCTAGCTACAGGTGAGTGTTTGCTTATTCCAGCGATGTCGCTCGCAGTTAGTGTGTTGGGATCAGGGGGAGAAAGTTTTTGCTGTCCTGCGAGCATTTATCTCCTGTCTAGAGATAGTACATGGTGTATTTTTTTAGAACAATAAATTCTAACTGATTCAAAGAGCTGTTTAAAGAGTCTTTTGCCTTGATGAAGATTCTTGGATGTCTTGAAGCTGCTGATTTTTGTTCAAATACCAGCAACTAGTGCTTGAAAAAATGGTTTTGTCTGAGTGAAGAATCGCTGTCGGATCTGTGGAGAACCCCGAAATATTTGCAAAACAATGGTATACAAGTTTGAAAAAAAATCCTTATTACAGAAACTTGGCTTAATGACATGGAAATTGTGCATAGTACAGTCTGAGGTCAAAGCTTATCCTCATTTAAGCAAAACAAGATAAATCATTTATGTAAGAACTTCAGGGCTTGCAGACTTTGAAAATTAAGGTATGTGCGTGCTGTCTTCTTTCAAACAGCTAACATCACCAATGCAACCACACATGCCCCTCTACCGACAACTGCCGCTCCTTCAGTGACCACGACACCCACTACCCCAGGTAACTGTTACTACTAGTAGTATTGGTGTGTCTGCTGTTGTCACTTGTAATTCTCTGGTACATCTGTTTTTAAAGTGATGAATGTATGTAGCAAGGTAATGCCCTGAGAAGCAGCTGGTTGGTGAGAGATTAAAAGTCAGAAATGTGTTGGGCAAACAAAATCAGCTGCCTGTTTTTAATAGTGCGGCTGGAAGTCACTTCTTAACTCGCCTGTCTTTGGAAGGTGGTATTTTGTTATTCACTTGCAACATAATAATGGGTTATCTATTAAAAAGAAAATTGAGCTGCAGCAATGGGAATAAGCTGGAATACTTTATTTCAGCATCAGTTCTGGATATACCGCTGGATATACCACCAGGTCTCATGAGGTAAAGCTCTTTAAAACTAGCCATCACCAGATGGATGGTACTTCCAGCTTCGTGTGTGGTGCAGCTTCAGGTGATCCCTTTAAGTAGCTTGAACTCCTGAGGCAAAGTGCAGTAAATGGAAGATAATAATTTCATTTTAATGTAAGCAGCAGAGATTGGAGAGGTGTTTTGAATGTGAGCATATCAATAATACACTTCTAAGTAAAGGAGGAAAGCTTTGGCTTTCTCGAAGCACAAATAAAGCCCAGCTGGGACTTGCTCAGTATTGAGGCCCAGAACAGTTTGGCTATAAACAGCTCTAGCCTTGTACAAACCGTATTTAATCAGAATTTCGGTGTCAGTAATCTAAGTGCAGCTGCTGACCTGTCTTCACGTGTGATTGTTTTTTGTTTTCTTATTGGTGTTGGGATGTTTGGAATAATCTTAATTAATACAAGGAAGCCAGCTGTAAAATCTGTAGAACTGTTGGGAGCGTTGTGCACTCACAAACTCTCATGTGGTGTTTAACAGGTACAAATGCTACTGTGACTCCACCTGCTCCACACAAATCCACGTTTGATGCCGCGAGTTTCATAGGTGGAATTGTCCTTGTTCTGGGTCTGCAGGCTGTCATTTTCTTTCTGTACAAATTCTGCAAGTCGAAAGACCGAAACTATCACACGCTTTAGGACCTGCCGCATCACAATGGACTAATAGCCCAACACCTGTAGTTCACTGAACCAAAATATTTTCTGTTGCTCATGGAAGACAGCGGTTCATTATATCCTTTAAATCTCTAAAAGAAGACTTTAAAAGAATATTTTTGCAACATTATACTTGGCAAGAGGTGATACGAATCTCTTCAACAGGATTACTCACAATATGCTGCATGGGTTCTAATGGCTGTGTTATTTTCCTTTAGTGGCTGCTGCCGTGGGACTTTTTGATATGCCAAATGTAGACGTTCAGAGTTTCTTATTCAGTAGCAACACTGTCTTGAGTAGACAATCTTCTGATGACTTATTGTGAAAGCTAGTAAAATCAGCATTGGATACAGTATCCCTTCAGTTTTATCAAGATGTGAATCTCTGGCGATTGACTTCAGGGAGTGAAATACCATTTGTAGTAGTTTACGGCTCTTACAGCGTGCTGCTAGAAGGATGAACGAAATTGTAGAAGTAGATAATTTCTTAACAGAATAACATAACTTTTTTTTTTTTTTACACAAGAGTAAAGGTTGCCTGGTAAAATATTGCATTCCAAACAGGAATCTGTCGCCCTTTCCAGTTAAAGTTGAGGATGGAGAGGGGATGTAGGGATAATCTTTCTAAAGGGGGAATGAAGATTAGTGCCTTAAAAGACTGAAAATCATCCCACCTATCTCAGAGATAATTAAAGAACAGTTATGTACTAGCTTTATATAGGAGAATGGAATACGTGTGACTTGAGCATTCCAATTTAAAAACTTTTTCCATTAAATAACCGTCCCTTATTGACCTTTCTTGGGGTGAGGGAGCAGGGTATGGTAATGTTTGGCTGCAAACAGAAGCTTTGTTTACCTTTTGTTCTGGCCTACAAAGACCAACCAAAACAATAGTAATAAAATTCAGTTCACTCCCTGTATAAAAAGGCAACAGCGTACACTTACACTTGAAATACTGGTGTTTGGGAAATCCTGAGGTTTTTCTTACTCAAATGTTCTGTAAACTTGTTGCCATTAATTTCAGGGGTCTGGTTTTTTTCCTTTTCCTGTTTTAACCTTCTGTCTGCTTGCTGAAGGAGCAGTTAAGGGTAGTTCAGTGGATCTGATTTGATCCTAGTACGAATTGGCTGTAGTCATGGGACTGATAAGACTATACCTTTTTTTCTTTCCCCTCGCTCCTTCCTGGCATCAGGTGTGCCTCCCCTGAAGCTAACTGGTTAAGGAAATCTATTTGGCCAAATAATAATTTTTTTTCTTTTCCTTGGCTGGATCAGCCATGCGATCTGAGTATCAAAGGTACGTCATCTCCAATGCAGACTGACTTGAGCGCCTGTAAAAATAAACCCACGGAAGAATGGAAGTCAAGATAAAATCAAGTGGTGGATGTAGCACATAGTACATAGCGCTTGATGATAGCCCGTGATCATCAGTTTCAGGATAATCTGTAGTATTGTCTTACTAGCTCTGACTTGGCTGGAATTTGTCACCCAATACAAGATCATAGCGTTAATGCAGATAATAGGCATGGCAGCGGAACTTAATTAAATACCAAGCAAATTAAGTGCACTTCAGTTGGAAACTTGAAGCGCAGAGCGTTGCTTTCTCGTGTTCTTCTAGTTGGAATGGCGTTGTTTCTGTTGTGCTGCATAGAAAACTCAAATTGCTACGGAATACAGAAGTTACTCACCAGTACTGTATCTTTGAGTTCGTTAGCTTTTGTTTTTCTAAACAAAACTAAGACAATCAGCTCAGGTTTATTGAAACAGCAGAATGAGCAGCCAGTTTGCAGCAACAGCATGTGTGTGGGTGAGATGGTATATCCTTGGCCTTATTGAGAAATCGCTTAGTCTGTCCTTTCCCTATCTCAGAACTATTTTATTACATTTGTTTCTTCAAAAAGATATCCATGAGCTTGTATTCTGTGCTTTGAAGTGAGAAAAACACTCTTCTAAAGTATGACAGTTCTCCTTCAGCTCAGCAGAGCAAACTGTACGCCCGGTATATAAATTTTTTGGCCTCAAAGGGCTGTCTTTTGGGAAACTTGCAGAAAAGTGCTACAGAACACTTCACAGCATGAAAGACATTGCCACAAAAAAGAAAAACTTGTTGCTCTGCAAAATGTTGCTAAAATGCTTATTCACGAGCTGTGCTGATCCTGATTTAGGTTGCTGATAAAGTATGCTGGTAAAGCAGAGTTCAAATAATTTTTAAAGTGCCTTAAAGTTGCTTAATCTTTTGCCTCAAGTTTTGTTCGGAAGGGTGGAAGGGAAACCTTGCCTTAGTTACTGAATTTTTCTTGGTGCCAGCAATTGCTACTTTCCAAGACTTTAGGAAACCCAGGATCTCTGACATGTACAGATGCCAATCTGAAAAACTCAAGCTTGCACTGTATCAGTTTAGACGTGGTGTGGAAGGGCCCGCACTGTGCACCGCTAGCGTGTTTGCCTCGCCAGCGAGGTATAATCCCCAGTTCACAGGGTTGCGGGTCACATCGTTTCCCTTTCGGTTGTTTGGGGGGTGGGGAGGCTGGATTATACATCTTCACCATGTGCTTGGCTGCCTCACTGTAGAAAGTAATTTCTCTGTTGTGAAACGGCAGTATTGGCTGAACTGTGCTGTGTACTAGCAAAAAACCCTGAAAAAACAACTTGCAGTTTTTCTTGGCCTTGTGTTTTGAAGTGGAAGGTAGCTCATAGATCTGTAGTTGTATTTGCCCCTAAATCGATCTTAGGCACTGAACTGTAGTGACTCTCCAAGTTACCTGGCTTTTTCTTGAAGCCAACTTGCGCAAATATCAAGCTGTTATCTTATGAATGTTCTCTGAAAGTGTTGCTGTAAAAGTTTGTATTTTGTCTTCGGTGGAAGAAAACTGAAACGGTTGTAATCGCAAAACCAAATTGATAAATAAAATCTGTTGAATGGAATTTTCCTTGTAAACTTCCTTTAATACTAGCAATCCCAGAGTAGACCCTCTGCCGACGTTGTGGAGAGAAGACCTGTTTTCCACAGGAGCTGAGAAGCTCTAGGGGAAGAGGGAGGGTGAAAGGTTTGAAGAGTTAAGTGAGCTCTCCTAAATATAGTATTAACTTTGCATTCTGTGTGCAACAATACCGATTCAGATTTAGAATCGTCTCCAAAAGAATTCTCAAATGGGTCACGATGTCCGTGTTAGTTCAGCCCTGTTCTCCCCTTGAAGCCAAGGAACAGCAGGGCATTTATTAGAGTCACGCTTGCACCAGCCCGTAAGGATTAATGCTCCTCTTTCCAGTGGCAGAGCTTGTAATACTGGGATGTCCGCCTCGAAAGCGGAGGAAGCACCAGACCGCAGGCCCCGTGTTGTAGCGTCTTTTCTCATTAAGATCTTTGACCTTCGTGAAAAAGATACTGCTCTGAGCCTTACTCCTTTCCTGATGGCATGAGACTGGGGAGGATATTTGCGAGGGTGTAGCTGTCAGCATGCGTGACCGAGAGGGCAGAGGGTGTGCGATTCCGCAGTTGCAGACTGACTAAAATGACAACCAGCTCTGAGTCGGGTAACCTCAGTAGTCTCCGATCACGACCTTGATGCTTTTGTTGGGTAGTGGATGAAGTGTGAATGTGTCACTAAGTTGCATTGACATTACTTAGTCTCTTATTATGGGAAATGGCAAAATCTTGTGTTTCTGGAAAGGCTGCATGGAAATAGAGGAAACTAGAGCTTCCTGATGTGCTTAAGCGTGCTGTCCCTCCCAGACAGTCACCCGTTTGCTGCAGGCAGTTGAGGGCTGGGTTACGATTTTGTAGCAGTGCAGCGCTAAAAGCCTGTGCACAATTGTTTGTCCCTGTAGTACCACCCTTGTGGTACTGCTGTTCTTTGAAGGCAGTCAGTCGTTTGTAGGTACAACATTCGTTAACAAACCACCTCTGAATTTTGCTGCACAAAGTTGAGTAATACTTGAAGTATTACATCAAGAAGCTGTAATTGGCGGAGACAGCCCTTTCTTTTTATTGCTGCAGTGGCACGTCACTGCTTCATCCTGAAGATACTGCTCTGCTTCCAAACCGGCATCCGGTTCCTGGAACGCGGTAGAATCCCATTCGATGGCTTCTGTAGTGACGGCTGACCTTGGGTAGTTACCGGTCACCTTGTCATTCATTTAAGGCACGCTTTAAAAAGCACTGTTATCTGATAACTGATTCCACGGCATTATGGCTATATCATGACTCGTTTTGATGCAGCAGCTAGTCTGAGTGAAATAAAGCTTGTTTTGGTAATGGTGTTGCAGCCTTACTCTAGGAGTCCTCTACCTTCAGATACTGCAGCATTTCTAACAGAAGTTAGAGTTCCTTTAGTCGGTGTGTAAGCAATGCAATGCTGTTAATTCTAGGTGCTAGTTAGTTATAAAAAGAGTACCAAGGTACTTGATTAGTCATGTTCACAGACATATCCAGGGATGTGGAAGATGCCTTTGCACATAGGTTAGTATTCTAACTCACCATAAGCTGCAGTACGGCTTGACGCATCTCTAAATGACAACTTTGAGTCCTTCATGGGCTAGAAAAGCAAGCTTTTTTTTTCATGCAAGAGAAATGCAATAAATTAACAGATTTTTTTCCTGTTTTTCTCTAGTTAGTGTAGCATTGTGCAAAGAGCTACCCTTCTTCCCCCTTTCTAGGGGAAGAGGAGAGAAGGTGCTAGAGAAGGTGCAGACGCTGACACTTCTGAGTCATCTTTAAACAGGCGTGAAAGGTTCAGTGTACAGCAGCAACCTCGGGTTAAGAGCACTGTACTGGGCAGGATGTGGTTGGGGGCTGCAACAGCAAATCAGTTTAAACAAACACCACCACCCTCCCCAAACACCAGATACGATGCTTTTGCTCTAAGCACTCCAGACGTGCTTTTCACCACCGTGTTCCAAGGTTACCCCAATAAAAGGAAGCCATTTAGTTTCGTATCGTCTTTCTGTACTGCGCCGCATTCCCTGCGAAGGGAGGGTGCAGTGCTGCTCCTGCTCAGGAGAGGATCTGCATCCCCCAGTACCTAAAGCGGATTAGCAGATTAACTGGCTGCAGCTGGGACTGAGCGCTGCATCCAGACCTGCCGAGGTGCATATGCACCGCAGCGGAACGTTACTGCCTCTCTTCGATTTGTATATAAATTGTTCTTCTCTTTCTTCAGGGTTGTCAGTTCAGTGGCGTTTTTCTAAAAATGTCCTGGGCTGATTAAAAACACATTTAGACTTTCTTCTGAACCAGCCTTTGCTTCTGTAGCTGCATGAAGACAGTAGGAAGAGACTTTTCATTTAGGTGTGGTCATGGCCTATCTGACGTTATCTCCCTCCATCTGTTAGGCACCTGGAGACGTCAGTGACATAAAAAGAGTCACCAACCGTGATGTGGTGCTCAAAAAAAAAAAAAAAGTCCTTTCTGGACCATTGCTAACGAAATACCTTCTTGCTGCTGCCTTTCCTTAGTCAATTTTTGGAACGCTTGGAGCCCTTTTCCTCTTTGTTAGCCATATGTACTGGTCACCTCGCACTTAAACCTTCAAAGGGTTTGGACTTACTGTCTAGCTGAAACCCGCCTGGGATTATATACAAACCACGGCTTGCAAACCATCAAAGAAGTTGCTCATTTTGCAGTGTCCCCGGTGCTCACTGTGTTTGGGTGTTTCCCCCTGTTCTGTTGATGTTTCCTGGGTCAACATTCAAAGGATGCTGCTGGTAATCCCCCTGCTGAGTGGATGCTGAAAGCTTGTTACTCTGGACCTGGCCTGCAGGATATGGAGTGCTATTAGTGACGTAGAGTTAGAGCAGAATGTTAGTGTGAAAAGGAAAACCCCCGACACAAAACGAGTTGTGAGCGCTCAGCATAGTACTAACAGAGTAATGGATTGCTTAGTCTGGAAAAAGTGTTTCATGGATCATCTTGACCCAGTAGAACAAAAACTATTTGCAGATAGTTGCAACTATATGCAAAAACTTTCTGCAACTATCTGCAATTTTTGCAGCTCATCCCGTGCCCTTTTCATTCATAGTAATGTAGCAGCATTCGTTCATCCAGCAGGAGACGCCTCAGTGAAGCAGAAAATTCTTGCTGCCCCAGGTCTTCTTCATTGTACGTGACCATTTTCCCCACAACCTTGTCTTTGGGTCCTGTTGAATGCCGGAAAGGGGCGGGTGTTAATGGTCTGTTCCCAGCGACACTAAATTACCTGGTGAATTCCAGTCTTTGTACATCTCTGAAAAGCAGAGACGGAGCCGCTTAATGCCACCCCTTCTGCCACTGCAGAAGTCCCCACTGCATCAAATGCTTGTTACCAGCCATAACGTGAGTTTACCCTGGTTTGTGTCTGTGCACGGTGGGTGCTATCCACTCCTTAACCCTATGTTAACCTTTCCCCCTAAGGTTAAGTTAAAAGGTGAGGGTAATTTTGCTGTGTAGCTGTCATCCTGCCATCATTATTATTATTATTATTATTAATGATGATGATGATGATGAGACAGTATTCCTCCTCCTTCTCCGATACGATCCAAGGCGTTTCAGACCACACTGTTTAACTGTTTCTGACCTTATGTCGGTGTGCATGCCCAAGGGACTCCGGCCTTCTGCTGAAGCAGCAGCAGAGCAGCTGGCAGCTGCCCAGAGTGCACAGCCGCCCAGTTTGGCCAGACCTTGCTCAGCATCCCTGCATCCTGAAGCAGGGCTTGAGAGTGACTACACAGGCACTGCGTGAACCCAAACAGAGGTGCAGCAACTGTTTTATGTTACTGAGACAGGCTCACTGCATACAAGAGGGAAGAAGAGGAGAACATGTGAGGGTGAAGGAGAAGGAATGGAGGAAAAGCTAGAGGACATGGCTCAGTCTGCTCATCTACAAATTATTCTTACAAACGGACTGAAGTCTTAGTCTATGTGGACAATTCCTCGAGTTGCCGTGACCGGTTTCAAAAGCTCTTTCACCTTCACGCTCAAACCAGGGCTATTGCAAATAACAGTTGTCACCTCTATACCAATAAGTCTGGCCAAAAACTGTAGGTCTGGAGGGAGTTGACTGACAGAGTGCCACAGGTTAACAGAAAAGACAAATCATGTGATGGAAGTCGGGATTGCCTTATGAGGAGGACTGCTATGAAAGCGTCAAAAATGATAGGTGTTTAATAGTGGCTTACTACCTGGAGGATGACGACATACTGCTTGCACTACGGAAAGGCTTTGCAGTCTTCCTTCTGTCTTTTTGAAAGGAAAAAAACCCCAACCCACCAACAAACCTCACAACATCCATGTACTGTGACAGGCAGAGGAATAAAAGAATCACAGGAAAGAAGGTAGCTGCGATACATTGCAGAGTTCTAACACGGTTAGGACTAGGTGACTGTAGTTTGAAGGTACTCCCATGTTGAGCGAAGGGACATCCATTCTACTCAGCCAATTTTTCCAGCTCTGCATCATCTTTAACAATGGTAACTGAATGCAGAAAAAAAAATAATTCAACTCCTTTCTGTCACAGCTGCTTTCTTCGTGCTCAGTAGCGTCAATGTGACTTAGAAGTTTCGCACCCTTGAACTACATGAGTTACATAAGTGTTATGTTAAGGAGTTACCTAACAAACAGCTGAGAAGAACGGTTTTTCTTGGAGATTGAAATTCCAGGTTGATATGATTAAGGGCCAGAAAGCTGTCGCTGCTGTTTTGAGATCCTCTGAAGACACCTCGTAAAAGAGTTAATCATAAGCCTTAAACTTCTTACTGTTTGCAACATTAGAGAACAGAATATTGTTTTAGTGATTGATCCAGGTGTGTGTGAAACAAAAGCTGCTCATTTATCCTTGTATAGCCCTTACCAGGGCTGGCCTAAACCCCAGTCAAGCTGAATCAACAGAAATTTGGCGATACTCAAAGGTTAGATCATTGATTAATTTGGAATAGATGAATTTTAAGGTTATCTGTTTGAAGCAGATGTAGAATGTAACAGAACAACTCAAGTTTTCCTAGAATTTCAAAGGTGATCCTCATCCTGTGACCCAAGCAACCGAGGACCGAGGCAAGTGGGATGGACTTGAAAGAAGTGAAATGAAGAATTCGAGATTTGCCGAAACAAAGGAATTTAATAGAACTTTTGATCAATGAAGAACAAAGAACTAAGGATCTATGGAAAAACAGAGGACTTTACCTAGTTACATAATGTTAGAAAAGAAAACTACATGTACTAAGAACATGCGCTGTATATTTTGCCACTCCCTGAGGTGATGGCCCAACTCTGAGTTGTTGAGTAAAGCAAGCCTAGAGTAACCCACGAGAGTGATTAAATTCTCTAACAACCTGCAATCCTAGGCATGGATCTAGTGGAGTTACAAGGGTGGTCTTGCTTGGCTGCCCCACATGATTTGCAAGTAAGCTGTTCCAAGACCAGAGCCGCGAATGGAGCCCGAGTTCCTACCACCTGAGATCCTTGGTTTCCTAATTGCCTCCTCCCGAAATGCAGCTCCCCTCACATTTCCCGAGATATCTCTAAAGGCAAAAGACAACACAAGTTGTGGTTTAAAGTTACTAACGTGGCAGTCAGTGTTTCTTGTGCTGCTTGTGGTGTAGAACGGGTTGTGGCTTTTGAGTTGTCTGACTTTTCCTCAAGGTTGTTTTAGATCTTTCTCCTCTACCCTAATGCTTTCATTGCAGAGGAGGTGTTCTCCTCTTTCATGTTTGGCTTGGGTTGCCCATTGCTTCAAGGGTTAAAGAGAGATTCAGAGCGTGGACACATAACTTTAAGACTTATTTCCCCAGGAAAGCAGGTTCCAACGCACAACCTGTCTTTACCTGCAGTCACATTCCTTGGGAAACAGCAGTTTCCAGGTCATAAACCTGCCCCTGCAGTTCATCGGGCTGCTGGAAGGCCTCCCAGTTAAACTGCACTCTTGGGTTAGCTGGCTTCTGATCTAAAAGGTGGTAAAAGGATTAACGGCAGCAACAAAAAATCATCCTCTGACAGCTGTGCCTCAAAGCAGGGCCCTAGAGTTAAAGGAAAAGCTGTTGCCCTGTGTGCTCTTGGAAGAGGCCATCACTTCTTGCTGGCTGAAATAATGCATAATTAGGTCTTTCCTAAAGATACCCATAATCCCTCTGAATGCCAAATAGAGCACAGCAGAGAGAAACAGTGCAGAGACCTTTTCTCACTGTTCTCTGCGTGTAATCCTAATCAGACAAGACCCTACCTACATTTTCAGGGCAGAGGTATGTGGAAAAAACAGCAGCTCTTCCCTCATCTCTCCCACAGACTCTCTAATTACAGAGACGGGTCACTGTCATAGGTGCCTCCCTCCTGGAGGGAACAGAAGACCCGGCATGCAGACCTGAGCCACTTCTAAGTGAAGACTGCTGCCTCCCTGGGCGCGGGTGAAGGATGTGGTGAGAAAACTTCCTACCCTGGACGGCCCTCAGACTATTATCCATTATTGACTTGCCAGGTAGGCAGTGATCAACTTGCAACTGGAAGTCTGAGGGCAATCAAGAGAGACTTCAGGGACTTGGGACAACTGGTCAAGGGATCAGGAGCACGAGCAGTGTTCTCCTCTATCCCTCTAGTTGCAGGGATCTGTGTCAGCAGAAGCAGGAAGACCCACCTGCTCAATACCTGTCCCCCAGCCTGGTGCCACCGGCAGGACCTTGGATTTCTTGGTCATGGATCAGTTTTCATAACATCAGGCCTGCTGGTGGCAGACAGGGTGCACCTGTCCCAGAGGAGGAAGCTGTGACTGGTGTCACTGGTAAGATTTGGGGTTTGTTGATTGTGGGTTGGTCTACACTGCACCAGGTTTGCCGGAGTCAGACGGGATGCGGCTTTCTCAAAGGGGGAAGAGAGTCCTTGCACAAGAGGACTCATTGAAAGAGCTTTAAACTAGATTTGAAGGGGAAAAGGGATAAAACCTGGTATGACACGGTGGTGTTCCCCAAGGCTCTGTTCTCTTTCACATCTTTATCAGTGATCTGGATGAGGGGATCGAGTGGACCCTCAGTCAGTTTGCAGGTCACACCAAGTTAGGTGGGAATGTGGATCCACCTGAAGGTCAGGAGGCTCTACAGAGGGATTTGGACAGGCTGGATCGATGGCATGAAGCTCAACAAGGCCAGGTCCTGCACTTGGGCCACCACAACCCTCTGCAACGCTACAGTCTTGGGGACGAGTGGCTGGGAAACTGAACACGGGGAAAAGAACTGGGGGGGG
>NW_010406308.1:89642-104625 GCF_000710305.1 Buceros rhinoceros silvestris | reverse complement strand
CAAGCTGCCTGGAGAAAAGGAGTCTGAGGGGAGACCTTATCACTCTCTACAACTACCTGAAAGGAGGTTGTAGAAGTGGGGCTTGGTCTCTTCTCCCATATGACAAGTGACAGGATGAGAGGAAATGCCCTAAAGTTGTGCCAGGGGAGATCTAGGTTAGAGATCAGAAAGAACTTCTTCACCAAAAGGGCTGTGAAGCTTTGGAACAGGCTGCCCAGGGAGGTGGTGGATCCCCATCCCTGGAGGTGTTTAAAAGCCGTGTGGGTGTGGTGCTGAGGGACATGGCTTAGAGGTGACCTGGCAGAGCTGGGTTAATGGTTGGACTTGATGGCCTTAAGGGTCTCTTTGCACGAAACGATTCTTTGATTCTGTGTGATTTGCTGACTGAGTTTCAATACGGAGTTTGTTAGTGTTCATGACCACACGGGTGCTGGCTGCAGCTGGGACAGTTGGACAGCTGCCCCAGAAGCCTGGGCACTGCAGTTCCGTTTTCAGTTTTGCTCTCCTCATAGGCTGATCCAGCTGTTGACACCTCTGATCTTTTGAAGGGCCGTTTTGTAAACACAGCAAAACAAAGCCCCCTCAAAGACAGCCACCAGTGAAACCGGTGGTCTCACCTCTCTGCACCAACTGCTTTGGCTGCGTAACAGTCTCTCCTGTGATTTTGCTTAGAAAACGTGCCAGCAGCCTAGAAATTATTCCCAGCAGAATGGCATTTGTCCTCCTGGCTCTGGAAAACAAACAACCCATGCCTTCACCTTGATGCTTGCGAAGATTGAAGACAGAATATACTTGGCTGGGTTTACAGGAGAGGCATTCAGACACAGGTACAAAGCTTTTTTCTCTCTAGACCATGAAAGCAAGGGCAAGGGGACTTTGTAGCAGCAAAAAATTGTCACTTAGCAGATGGATTCATCTAGTTAAAGTCTAATCAAGCGGTTGCCAAACAATATTTTGCTTTGCAGGCTACACTACAAAAGAAGCACTGCACATCTCACAGCCAAGAGCCCGCTCTACCAGCTGTGCTAAATACAGGGATTGTATTTACGTGTCCAAATCACCTTTTAAATCAAAGTTTAAAGCTCTACCCCCTCTTTTACAGGGAGATAATCTTAGAAGAGGATCTGGTTACTCAGTTATGTGAAATCAATGATTAGCAATGCAGTAACAGATTTAAACTCAGTACGTTAGCTCAGCACAACGGCATCGGTGCAGTGAAAACTGATGCCATTTCTGTGGCCAGACTGGCTTAAAGCAGTTCTCTTCCCAGTGTGTTCATTGAGTGGTCCAGAATTTGGGAAACAGCGTAACGTATGTGAAGCAGAGCTAAGGGCAGAGGGGTTTATGTCAAATGCAGAGCAGATAAAGCAACAGGACAGCAGTCTGTCAGCTGGGCAACACTGGCGTCAGAGCCCCGCCTGGGAAAAGCCACAGGGAGGGCCAGGAAAGCAACAGGCACTGCGGGCCCGGGAGGGAGGCAGAGCCCGAGTGAGGCTCCAAAGCTCCCCGGTGAGCCTGGTGACAAGGCTGGCAGTTTCAGCAGAGGCCCAGGGCACACCGCTGGGCATCATCCCAACAGGGGATGCGCGCCTGGCTGGGAGCCACCGAGCCCAGCGGCACCCCCTGATCCCCCCAGGGGTGTAAGCACATCTGTCTAGCGCCACACACCCGCTCCCGCTGCACCAGCGCCTCATGCTAGCTCTTAGGCAGTTGACCCTAAAACAAGGAGAATAATACTCCCTTTCTAAAGCAACGGTACTGAAGCAGGCTCCACAGGAAGCCCTCAAAACCATCAGAGATACAAGATGCCACCATGGAACGCGACCCCAAGCCGCCAGCAGGCAGAGCCCAGCACGCTGCCAAGGCTCGTGCTGCAAGACCCCCCACCCAGAGCACACGGAGGGCTGCAGTGGAGCTCTGAGGTTCAGATGCTTGCAGGGATACGCTCAGTTGTGATCAGTGATAAAACTTGAGACATCCCTCCAGAAATGCTACTGAGTTTATTTTTTAAATCTACATTGAGTTTACCTGCTGCATTTCTTTCTCGACCCCCTTTTTCTTGACCCCTTTAGAATATTTTTTGGATTCCTTAGTTACACATTTCACTCTGCTTTTTTTCCTTCTATTATTTCTTCAAACATCTTCTCTGTGTTTTTAGCTTTCATCACACTGAATACTTGCCTCGTCTTGGCTTCTTGAGTTTTCCTCTGTACTACTGCCAACAGCATCTGTCTCTACAACATGCAATCATGAAAATTTCAGACTTGGATTGCTTCCCCCTGGTTTCCATACGTGCCTTTTTAGATTTCCCTTAAAACCCTGATAAGCAGTCCTCAGATGTCATGCCCGGCTGAGCTGAGTGACGAAAGACTCAATCCCACATGGCTTGGTACTGAAGATAATCAAACGTTGGTAAACAAATCTCAATTATCCTGAGATCTTAAGATACGGCCGCAGTCAGACCTAAACCCACAATAAAACTGAGGTTGTGGGAATGGAGAGTGCAAGGGAAGGGTAGGGATGAGTGGGAACAGAATGCAGTATCTACATCATAGCTTGTTAGAGAGAGAAGCCTCAAAACAACATTCATGTGTAGAACTCATTCACTTGCAAATAAACAAGGCGGCAGTTGCTTCCAATTTCCTGTCTGCCGTAATTTGCTTTGTGCAACCAGCCTCTGGTCTGCATGTGGAACTGGTTTTTAAATCAACATATAAACAAGGAATGAGATGGGGAGGGAATGAGCACAGCTTTTCCAAACATTGCTGTTCACATGCGGGTGGTTAGTATGGCTGCACTTTAGACTCTGCACCCCAGCTGAGTGTGCTGGTATTACAAGCCACCTGCATCAGGTCAAACCCTCCTGCACAGCCAAGGGTTCATAGAATCGTGGAATGCTTTGGGGTGGAAGGGACCTTCAAAGATCATCTAGTCCAACTTCCCACCCCTGCAGTGAGCAGGGACGTCTTCAACTAGATGAGGCTGCCCAGAGCCCCATCCAGCCTGACGCAGAATGTTTCCGGGGATGGGGCAGCTCCCACCTCGCTGGGCAACCTGTGCCAGTGTTTCTCCACCCTCATCTTAAAAATTTTCTTCCTTCTATCTAGTCTGAACCTCCCCTCTTTTAGTTTAAACCATCACCCCTTGTCCTGTTGCAACAGGCCTTGCTAAAAAGATTGTCCCCATCTTTCTTACTGGACCCCTTTAAGTACTGGAAGGCTTCAACATGGTCTCCCTGGAGCCTTCTCTTCTCCAGGCTGAACAGCCCCAACTCCCTCAGCCTGTCCTCATTGCAGGGGTGTTCCAGCCCTCTGGCTTCCTCTGGACCTGCGCCAACAGCTCAATGTTGTTCCTGTGCTGAGGACTCCAGAGCTGAACACAGTACTCCAGGTGAGGTCTCACCAGAGCAGAAGCAGCAGGGTCACCTCCCTGGACCTGCTGGCACATTGTCGGCTCATGTCCAACCTTTCATTGAAGTCCTTCTCCACAGGGCTGTTCTCAATCCCATCATTCCCCAGCCTGTATTGATACCGGGGATTGCTCCAACCCAGTTGCAGGACCTTGCACTTGGCCTTGTTGAACTTGGCCCACTTCTCCAGCTTGTTCAGGTCCTTTTGGATGGCATCCCATCCCTCAGGCCTGTCAACTGCACCACTCAGCTTGGTGTCATCTACAAACTTGCTGAGAGTGCACCCGATCTTGCTATGTCATGGATGAAGATATTAAACAGCACTAGTCCCAGTATGGACCCCCTTGAGAGACACCACTTGTCACTGATCTCCACCTGGACATCAAGCCATTGACCACTACCTTCTGGATGTGACCATCCATCAATTCCTCATCCACCAAACAGTCCATCCACCAAATCCATATCTCTCCAAATTCAGTGAGGGTGTTGTGGGGGACCGTATCAAAGGCTTTACAGAAGTCCAGAGAGATGACAGCTGTAGCTCTGCCCCTGCCCCCTGGTGTGGTCATTTTGTCATAGCAGGCCACTATGTTGGTCAGGCAGGACTTGCCCTTGGAGAAGTCATGCTGGCTGTCTTGAATCGCTTCCCTGTCCCCCATGTGCCTTAGCAGAGCTTCTAGGAGGATCTGTTCTATGATCTTCCCAGGCACAGAGGTGAGGCCGACCAGTTGGGTAGCTCCCAGCGTCCTCCTTTCTACTCTTTAAAGATGGATGCAACGTTTCCCTTTTTCTGGTCACCAGGGACTGCCTCCAAGTCTCCTGGAATAGAGTCTGCTATTTGTAAATGCCATCCTCACAATCTGTACCAAAGTAAGAAATTAGGAAGAAGAGAAAGAATGAGAAGCTGACGTCAGAAACAAGAAAAACAAAACCGACAGCAACTACAAAAGCAGCTGCTAGAAAGAAGGGAAATGCAGTGGGTCTTTTGGAAGTGAATTGACAGCTTGTCAGTGAACAAGTCTGATTTATCAGCCAAAGGCAACTCCATCACGGTGAAAAATCTGAGCACAAAGATCTAAAAGCGGTCACAGCCCAAACATTTTTCATAGGGGAGCTCCCTAAGCCTTGCTAAGGTTGGAGTTTCATAGACCAATAAGCTCAGAATGGAGCAATCAAGCCACCAGATGTGACTTTTTAATATCACAGCTACATTAATTATCCTCGTACCGGAACGAGGAAGTTGGTTTGGCTAAACCGTGTGTTCCACAAAGGCACCTGGGCGTCATTTGAAGATTCTCAGGTAGACATGCTGTCATTTCCACGGTTAATCACATTTTGAAAACATTGCTTCTAATTTACCATTTTTGGTTCGTCTGGCCTCAGCTTCTAGGCACCACCTCTTGTTCTACCCTTCCCTAAGAACCCTTTAATATCTGCTGTTCTTTCCCAACAAATATATCTGTAGACCGTAATCAGCCATTCTTTCAGATAGGCTAAACAGATCGAGCCTTTCCAGTGCCCTCTGGTAGAAAGCATCTCCTGCAGCCCTCAAATAATTTTCATAACTAACTCTTCTCCACACTCAATTTTTTCTCTTTCTTTTTTTTTTTTAAGTGGTACACTCTGGAACCAGTGGCAATATTGCGGCGTGTTGTACACAGAGCTACAAACTGATTTTTAATACATCTGCACGATGCTCCTTTTTATGAGGGAAAAGATTGCAGCATCCGTCCTTTCCAGTGCCGCACTACATGGCCGGTCCTGTGTCTGTGGCGATCCCGCTCCCGTCCGGGTATGCGTTCACCCTGTTCTGTGCAAGTCTCGCTGTCTTCTCATTCTTCATCTACTGGGGCACTGACATACTTCTCAAGTTACTGAGATATCTGTACGATTCTGCACTCCTACTCCACCCACATCGTTATTCGCTAAATGGGCCTTATCAAATTCACTAACATTCCTCTCCAATTATGTCATTGGTAAATTTTATAATCTATAATTTTATATTTATTTCCAAGCCACTGACTAAAATGTTGAATACTGACAGTTCTGCTACCAACCTCTGTGGAAATCCATCAGAAACCATCTTCATTTAATGAAAACAACACATTTTTGTGTGTCAAAAAAATCTCGCTCTCAAGCCATTTAGCATTTTTGCTGATATTGGGTGATCCTAAAATGTAAAACACAAAAGTGATGTGCTGCTAACCCAAGTGTTACGAGGTCCTTCCAAACACGCATTGCACCTCTAGCACTATGTTTATCGCTCTAACTTGTAATCTTACTGGCAGAAGAAGGGAGGTTTGTTTGACAAGGCTTCTTTTCCACGCAGTAGCGCTGCTTGGCGTTAGTAGGTATCAGCACAGTGTGCTTTTCGGTTTCACTTTGAGGAACGGACCGTCTCAACACGTACAGCCAAGCGTAGCTGTGAGAGGCAGCTTGCTGTGGCAGTGATATATCCATGAAGGTGTTCAGATGGGGGAAAAAACCATGTAATGAATTTGTTCCGGATTTAATGACAACATC
Organism: Buceros rhinoceros silvestris; assembly: GCF_000710305.1. Taxonomy (NCBI): domain Eukaryota; kingdom Metazoa; phylum Chordata; class Aves; order Bucerotiformes; family Bucerotidae; genus Buceros; species Buceros rhinoceros. Next base: position 98,693 of record NW_010406308.1, on the reverse strand, counting down.
CCTGAATGTTGCCTTGAAATTTAAGGATTGGGTGGAACCTCAAGATCTGTTGTGGTTTGTTTTTTTTTTTTATCTGTGGAATAAAATATTAACAGTGTCTTTTCCTCTACTAGACCATACATGCAGCACTGTTGATGGCGTTCATTAATGTAGTGCCTGCAGCTGTCGTTTTGGTACGTGGCTCCAACCCTTACCCAAGACGCTGTGGTTTTTTCCTCAGTTCTACCTGCAACGGAGCAATCAGTAACTGTATTATGCAGTTAAGTTTTGAATCCATTTCTCTCCTAGAATAACAGCAGGCAGAATCCTCATTAAAGCAAGTGAGATGGAAGGAGAATTCAGCTTGTTGCGCTGATGAATCAGAACCTCCTGAGTTCAAAGACCTGTTTCTGTAGCTTGTCATTGTCTGCTTGAGATTTTGCAAGAGCTTTCCTTACAGACGTGAGCTGCCCCTGAAACGAAGTCACCTCTGGTGCTGTCATCATCCTAGCATGCAGTCACGACTTTTTGTTTTGAAGAGCTTCCTGTAAACAGAAAGTACCACACAGAAGCAATGATGAGAGCAGTGATTTTCTCTCTTTTTATCGCAGTGGGTTTCTTGGAAGGTAAATCTCTGAGATGTTTGGTAAAGAGGGATTGAATTGTTCCTCCTTTCCAATAAAGGCTGGGCCATTTTTTAAGATGAAGTGGGGAACAGGATGGACAAGAGGAGTTGTCTAAAGGGAAAGCATAGAATAATCTTTTGTATGGATACAACCGCACGTCTCAATCACATTGACATGTCAACAACTCAAGTTCTTGTATGCAAACAAGCCCCGTCCACCTACTCCTCTGTTCATTCCTTCATAGCTCTAAAGTAAAAACATGTGTGAGGAAGGTTGTTTTCCTTCTGGGCAGGCTCTTTGTTTTAAATGTAAACATAAATATGTTTGTATAAACACGTTACTATGTTGGGCCCAGTTTCAGCAGCCCGGTCTTCTTTCCCAGCCGCTTAAATTGGAAAAAGCGAGATCCAGGGTCCTCCGCACTTGGGGTGGAGGACAGTGAAATACAAGTTCTTAGATCTGTGGGGTCATTCCGAAGTCAGACACAAGAAAGCTCTCTCTGAGCAAGATGAGCTACTTTGCAATTTTAAAAGGCAACTTTTCCCGTTTATTTTTCTCTGTTTCAGACTTTTAAGCCCTGTGAAGATAGCTCTTATTTCTTATTTAAATCCACAAATTTGCAATAATTCTTTCCACCTTTGACTGATCCATTTAATAAAATATTCTAATGATTTAGCATCTCCCGGATATAACTGAACTAAGTGTATGCACAGCCAGCTTTATTTAGGTTTAAAATTAACGAGCACACAAAACCCATTTTGTTTTCACTCTTCTTAAGGTAACAAATATGATCCAATCTGCCTTTCCTTTGCTTGACATGTGCAGCGAATTAACCTGTGCAACAATCAATAACCTGTTTGTTCCATTCTAATCAGCCTCATTTAAAGCAGTGAGGCACTTTTCTTGCCATCCATCTTCACTTTAGTTTAATTTAGTCATTTTTGTGCTTCATCTTGTATTTCTGTAATTAAATTTATAAACCTCACGCTGTGCTCTGCTTTGTTTAAGCAGATACCAATTAAAAAACAAAAAACCAAAACCAAAACCAAAACAAAACAACCCTCCACCTCCCAAGCCAACAATCTAGTTCATTTTCATCTCTGCCCATCTTTCATACGTTTTGGTCAGTTGTGAAATAGTTTATTTTGACACCATGTCATAATTGTCACAACTAGTCACCTGAGCAAACGACAGAGTTAGGACTACTATAGGCTACTCATACGTGCCGAACTCTTGCTTTAAGCAAACATCAGGGATTTTTTCACGCTCTTCATGGTTGGAGACCACCATTATACCCACAAAACAGAGGGAGAAAGTGTCGAATTTTTACCTAAACTCCGCAGTTACCTTGAGCTGCTATGGGCTCGCTGAATAACAGTGATCCTGCCCAATCTGACCATTAGTTTGGCAGAAAATTAGACCCTAAAACCAGATGATGAAATGGTGGGGAAATTCCACCTTCTCAGCTTCCCTAAGCTTAGCAGAGAGCTGTGCCTTCTGAACGAACAGTTCGGAGGCTTAACTTACCCATCAGCTTGCTTAGCCTGATATTTTCATCCGACAAGAGCTGTAGCTGTTCCTGCTAAAGGAGACGTCGGTAAGAGCAGACCCACAGAGATTACTTCCCCAAGGAAGAAACATGTGGATTGGAAGTAAATACAGCTGTAAAAGCATGCGGGTATTTGTACTTTATTTTAATTTTCAAATGCTCAACCTTTGCAGTTTGAAACAGTGCAGCCTTTGGCCATAAATTTCTATTACTGTGTCTCCAGGGAAACAGGAAATGTGAACATTGCCCAGAGGCTGGGGGAAAAAAGGAAGAAATTGAATCCAAAGCATTAAGCAGGTAAAGCCCTCCAAAATGAAGCACTGTTAATGGTGATAAACGCTATTGTGCCAAATGGGGATTTTGGGTCATATCACAGGCAGTAACCTGGTTCTCCTTAATTACAGCATCCTTAATAGAACAAAATTAGCAGATTCATGAAAAATATAATCCTCAGGTTTTCTTCTCCTTTGTTCAAAACAGCAGACCTCCTCCTGAAGGTCCTGGCTCTGCTGGCAGAGGTGTCTCTGCACGGGAGCTCTACCGTTCAGAGTCACCTCACCTTCTTATCCTTTGTGCCCAGTTTGAGTTTTACCTGCTTTGTCTTCCTAATTCCATCGCTATGGGCCTGAACTCTGCTACTCTACCTTTGTTGCCTGTCCATCCTTCCACCAGTTGCAATCGTTCTTTTTGAATCGTAGTCCTTTAAGAAGCTCCTTGATGAGGCAAGTAAGGCCGAGTTTCTGCCAAACTCCCTGGTTTTCTTGCATGAAAGGGTAGTAAGTTTTCTTTAAACCTCAACTAGCTTTTCTTGGCATGTTTTCCTTAGCAGTTTTTCCAGGGGTTCTGCCTAGTAATCCCCTAAATAAGTCACAGTCTGCTCTCCTGCAATCCCAAGTCTTATCTCTGCAGCATAATTTCGTAACGTTTCTCCTGATCCTGAAATCATTTCATAGTCACTGCAGCCTCAGATGACACACACCACCAGTTTTTCCCTGTTGTGAGGAGCAGAAGTAGGGATTTACTGCAGCTGGTTCCTCTAGCCTTTGCTGTTAGGATACTATCACTAACGCTGTCTAGGACCTTCCCAGGCTTTCACAATGCTGTGTTCCCCTTCAAGTAGGTTGCCAGACAAACATGAACACCAAGACCTCAAATCAAAACCACTTCTCTGAGCCCTCTACAGACAGGCCCATCTAACTTACTCTCTTTGAGCAGGCAGTCTGTAACAGGTTCCTCACTGCAGTCACTGATCATCACCAGCGTTCCTCCCGCCCCTGACCTTGACTCATAGGCTTCTCCGCGTTCATATGCAAGCTCTGTGCAAGGCATCCCTTGTACCCTGTAACCACTTGTGAGCATCGAGTCCCCATGACTTTGCTCAAACCACAGCCCTCTGACTGCTCACGAGCTCCCCACTCTCCTTGTTCACCCCCTCTGCATCTGTCCTTTTCGAGTGGGGCTGTGGAATTCTCACCACACCCTTCTCACACATGGGCCTCTTCCATTTCCACTGCTTCCTCATTTGCTTCTGGCTGTCCCTATCCTCCAGGGTCACTGGGGGTGTTGAAAGCACTTTTCACGCTGTTGGCATTACAGTTATATCCTGCTTTGCAATCTTCTCAGCTTGAGAGATCCGCAGGCATATTTGCTTCAGACAGAAGTATTTAACCATTATCCACTCGATCTCATTTGTATTCACTGGCTGACTACCATAATTTCAGTACAAATTGAACTTTGCCTAGGAGGAATATGTTTGACTATAAAAGGGATTGATTTGGAAGTTACAGGCTGGAAATGAGTTTCCAGGCTTTAGTTTGTAACTCCCAGAACATCAGGTGTGGGGGCACTTTTTCAAAACATAAAGCTGAATATATTTTGATTCTAACTAACCACAAGTGGAAAAAAAGATTCTGTCCCCATTCTTTTCTGTGACCAGCTTGCACAAGAAGAAGATGAAACTCCCATCAACACATTTATCAGGGTCACTGAAACATCGCATTCTCTTTCCCCTGCCCCCCAAAAAGGGACAATGACAACACATGACAATGCTAGCGTATGATTGAATGTGAGTCCAGGTTTATACTTCAGATCTATGTTCAACCTCTCTGGTGTTCACCTGTGTAGAAAGCATGGTGTTAGTTTCACTCAGAACAGACTGAAAGCAGAGGTCCTAAGTTGAGAACCAAATTCAATCCACGTTTAGTTATTCAGGGTCTAAGGGCTGGGTTTGACCCAAGATTTCTGCACTTGGAGCATAAACACACAATCAAAGATGACTACTTCATGACAGCCTGACAAATCAGTAACCCTAACAGAGTCTAGTGATGGACCACCTGCATGTTCTTCACCCAACCCATGTCCCAGATGATGGAATGCAAGAACCTAAGCCATCTTCAGCAGCTTCTCCAGGATGTTATCCTGGTGTTCCTTTACTGACACACATATGTATCTCCTTACTTCAGACAAATGTTCTTTCAAGTCACCATTATTTTTAGTGGAGACAAACCTTTTCTTCAGTCAATCATATTGTCAACTCCTTCTCTTCTCACTTCACTGATGGTTTCAAACACTCGTTGCTCGATGCTAAGACAATAGACATCCAACTTTCCCTCCAGTTACAAACAGAACCCGTAAGAGATGAAGTATGTACATATGGGAAAGGAAAGCAACAGTCAGAAGACTTCAGAAGCCTCTCAGCTACAACCAGATGGTCTTTCTCCATAATTACTTTCCTAGAATCAATGCATCAGGAAGATAGAGCAATATTCTTCTTGCATTCAGGCACCCCAAGAAGTGGAATTTCCACCGTATTTGCAGGCAACCTATTGACAACTCTCATATGTGTGTATTTAATGGAAGTAGCAGCACCTTGGTGGTAAAAAAAGGGTTTCTGGTGAAAACTGGATTCACCCTCAGGATTGAAAAGCAAATGACAATGTTCCTCAAGTCACTATTGCCCTGGCCACAGACAGGAATGGGCTCATGGATCATCCATCAAAACCCTGGAGATCTGATGCAGTTGCTCTATAATACACATGGTCCAATCAGGTCATCTTTTTTACAGGCTGGATCGGGGTATCTTATCTTTGTAAGCAATGACATATATTGCCCCAAAGAAATCAGTGGACTACTTGAAAACAAAGGCATTGTTAGAGTGAGCAATACAATTACACAGTGGACATTAAAGTTTCCAAGAAAAATACTGCAGTATATCACAAACCGAAGCATTAGATCCAAAAGGTTCCCTCTCCTGCAACTAAAAGAGCTGCCGTCATTCTCGCTGATGTGTACCTGTTCCATCCAGAATACGCCTCCTCTCTTGGAAAAGGTACACTATTTTTCTACCAGACGTTTTTAGAAGATGCTCGTGGCAGCAGGAGATAAATGATTCACCCATTCATCCACCTGGCACGCTGCAGCAATTTACTCCTTTGAGTGCCACGCTTGTCAGCAAATTATACAGCAGCACAAACCCCCCCGATTGAGTACCCCCTCTTATTCTGTACCTACTTGTAGCTGAACACAAGCCACAAATACGTTCTGCACTAAAGATTCGTATTCACCCCATACTTCTTTTCTAATCTTCGCTTTGAGAGGATTTTCTCCCTCTAAGGCTGGGCTCTGAGAAGAAGCTTAGAAGAAGAAGCTTCAGATTAATCTTCTTCTGGGCTCTGAGAGCGGTTATTTCCATAATCACCCTATGGCCCAGCTTCCCAATCTAGCGCAGCAGAGAAAGTGAGCGAGCAAAGCTAGGGATGAGCCAACAGCCCAGCCTAGGAGTAAACGATCCAGAGTTCTGAGTATGTTGTGTGATGCCTAATTAAGTAGAGCACGAATATCTTCCTAACTGAGCAGCCTGATGAAAATAACCCATTGATGATATAGAGTAACCCATTCTGTACATCTCCGCTGGCTTTAGAGTAATTTCTTGCCTGGAAACAGTCGGAAGAATTGTGGCAGTTCACGACCAATATTGGAAGGGGGTGAATGCATAAATCTCATATGTAACTTTAAAAAGTCTGCCTCTGGTGATCAGGAAAGAAAAATCCCCTTGCTAATACAAGGACTTCTACAGAACTTACAGGACTGGCAGAAGGAAGTCTGTGCAGAAGACAGAGAGGCAGAAGGCGTCGGGAGAAGGCTTGATTTTAGGAGAAGATCCCGAGCACGGCTCTGCTGTGTTGGTGAGCCTGGCTCTCACAGCATAATCTCCTCTGCCTCCAGGGAGAGAGCGCAGGAGAATCGTGACCAGGCTTTCTTCAGTAAGTGTGAGGTAATGCCTTTATCGGAGCGAATCCGCTGTCCGCTGATAAGATTGCACACACAGACCATTTAATATATGATAAAACCAATTGCATGTTCCATTTGTTGCCATTTGACAATCAACAGACCCTCAGAAAGGGCACCCGGCTTAGCACAAATAGGGAAGTACATGATAGAAGTTAAAAACATTTAAATGACAGAATTTGCATTTCCCATAGGTAGGTCATTGCTAGGTATAAATGTTTGGTTATTTTCATGCTGCTGAGCAGCATTTGCAAACAGATTAACACAATGGGGAATGCTGAAAATCATTCTTCGCATATTGTTGAGGTAACAAACAGACTCTGAAGACTGTAGGCACCGCTAACAGCAGCACAGGCTGTTCTCAAGGTTGCCTGGCACCTCGGCATGCTGATCCAAGGAGTAAATGCTAATGACGTCATTGGGTTCTCTCTGAAACTTTTGGTGTCAATTTTTTTGTCTGACAGCAAACATTTCTGAGAGACTTCAGAAAATGAATGTTGGGGGGAAATACACGCGGTTTAGCCCTGCTGAAAGATTACGGTGATCTTTATTCAGGGCAGCACTAGTTTTCCTTTGTTTTAGGTGTCTTTTTTAAAATCAGCAAAAATTGGTCAAATTCTAAGTCTTTGTTGGAGAAAAAAAATCCAACCCCTGCGTTTCATGCAGGTTCCTTAGAGACTTTTTAGTTTTATAACTATCTGCCGCCCCATTTTGGCTGATCGTGTCTGAACTTTTCCCATGGTTTCTAACACTCACGGGAGCTTGCTCTTCAGACTTGCAACAGCCTCTGCTCATTGCCTTAGGCTGGTGAGAAGTCTCCTGAGGGTGCAGCAGCGCCCAGAGACAGTGGGCAGCTGCCCACCTTCGGACGCTTCCTTCGAGTACAACACAGATAAGACAGGGATTTGGTGGTTGTGGACTTGCAGAGCAGAGTGGAGAGAGGTTCCACTGTCCGCAGGCTCTAGGAAAGTCCTACTGGCTCCTCCTGTGTCTTTCCACCCGGCTGAAAGCTCACATGTGTTTCTCATTTTCTCTCTCTCTCCAGCCTTCTCAAACATACAGACAGGGCAGTGAAATCAGGGAAGGAGGGAGTTTGCTGACGAGACACGGTACAGAAAAGGATATAGGGCAGACATCCCTGAAACCAAAGCAGTCTTCTTCCTCAAGCAGGTTTCCGTAGCAGCTGACACACCTTTAGCAGTGGAGTTTGTCAGCTAATAGATTACATGGATATCACATGTTTCCACAAAATAACATTTCTGGTTTATTGGCTGGGTTTGCTTCTTTAAAAACTTCCACTCACACGTATCAGCTATCCTACACGCCACAGCTGAAGGTGCAAAGTCAGGTACTCAAGAGGAGCTGGTTGTGCAGCCACGAGGTATGGCGTACCTGGTACCTACGCTGCAGTATGGTCTACGTGCCTGACCCACTTTTATTTTCTATCTCAGTCAACGCGCTGGGTTGAGCTGCTCTGGGAAAATGCCTTGTGAAGGAAGAGACCCATCAGCAGAAGTTTAAGTTAGAAGGTTGTAGGTATATCGTCCATTATGATCATGAACCACAGAACAGCAGGCCACTACCTTTGCCTTCAGGTTATCTTTGCTTTACAAGCACTTCTGGCACTGAGCACAGAAGCAGCAGCCCCAGAGCCCCCCTCCCTTTCTTCTCAAAGACTGTCGTCATCTGCACAGCAGGACCCTGTCCCAGATGAGACCACTACCCACCGATAGACCACCATCAGCAGTCTGCCTCAGAGCCATACCGCTTTGGCTGCCTCCTTCTCCCGTTGCGTGCAGCGCCTGAAGCAAAGCGCAAAGATGCACAGCGACTATGCTTGTGTAGCCCAGCTCCACGTCAACGACTTCCCAGCCTGGCAGCTTGATTTTATTTTTTTCTTAGCAACTGCCTCCCACCCAGAGAAACCACCTTCTCCTGTTCTCGAAGAGTAGAATCAATGCTCCGCGCACACTTGTCCCTTCTGCTAAAGTAAACAATGCTGCTGCTGGAGAATATTTTCATCAAACACGGGGCAGGTCTCAAAGTTGCTGCGCTCCCTGGCCGTGATGTCACAGTCTGGTATGGTTAGACACTGTTGTAAATCGCTTTTTTTACAAGTAACCTGGGAAAACAAAATAAGGATCCTTGTAGGTGGCCCGAGTCACAAGAGTTGCTATATACAGCACCCATCAAAATGAAACCTGGTCACCTTATGGTAAATAAAATGTGATATTGAAACAAAGCTAAACTAAAATTATTCAATGTAGATGTTTTTGCCAAATCTGCGATTTCACTGAACAAATGGAAAACAGATTTGTCAGGTTTTGGACTGGTTCTAGCTGCAACTATGTAATGCAGGGGTTTCTTCCATCTGAAGCTGAGAGAGAATATTCGGTAGAGGTATTAAATCAACAGCTCCGAAACTGCCAGGATTGCAGCTGGGACCCAATATCCTCTCTCTCAAAACCACACGTTTTGTGTTTTTTAACTGGAAGTGGTCAAATTTTCATAAATGTCTTCTTCACATTTCACTGAAAAACCCCCTAAAACTGCATCCCAACAGTGCTCTGGACCCCTGATGCAGCAACGACTCGGTAAGCAGAGTTGCCA
>NW_010406308.1:87228-89524 GCF_000710305.1 Buceros rhinoceros silvestris | reverse complement strand
CTGAACCTGTGCGTGAAGTCCAGCAATCCTGCATTGCAGTTGCATAGAAGCCTCCAGCCCTAACTCATCTTCACGTTATTACAGTCCTGGGAGCCGAAATAAACCTGCCAGCAGGCAGCAGGGCGCTGCACACGTTTGCTGCCAACGCTGCTATTACAAACCAACATAATGTGAGTCTAAGCTCATAAGCTCCAGAAATGTGTTTCTCTTTCAGGCTACTGATCGACAAACGCTTTAATAAATAAAGCTGTAAACATGATTTAACTGTTGCTTAGATAGAAATGTAGAATATGTTCCTCTATATCTGACTCCTGGTAGTTTTCCATCAGCCTTTGAGCAAATGTTTCAACTCTCTGCGGTTGCGCAATTTTCTTGCGTTACTTTGTGTTTCCAGAGCTCTGAGGGAGCAGAGGGAGAAAAAAACCCCCACAATAAAACCTCACATCGGAGGGTATCACCATCACAAAATATTGACCCTTCAGTAATCCCTGGGATTTAACACTGGCTGTGCTTTGTATCTTAGGGTTTCTCAGCTTTCCTAAGATGTTTACAACCAAAAGCAAACGCTCAACACAGAGCCTGTGTGGAGCAGCAATATCAAATTCGTTCTGGTGTTAAAGCCAAAATACAATTTCATTACGGACCAGTCCTGTCAACAACAGCCTGGCCCACAACTGTATGTTGGAGTTTTCTGTACATACTGAGTAAAGAATATGTCTTTTGTGTGAAATTGAACAATTCTGTGCACTAGCCCTCACTGCCTGCAGCCACAACCAGTGCCAGTAGGGCACAGGTTTCTTCCCTTTTATTTCCCCTTCCCTTAGCTGACACACTTTCATTTCCATTTCTGATGCTTCTCTGGGGTGAAGCATATGCCGAGTGCTTGTAACAGGCTCTCCAAGCTCCTCCTCTGTGTCAATTTGTCTGACTACGGCTTCCATGGCCGGCTACCTGCACTAGAATCACCAAGACGTGGGTATTTCACACATTTGCTCTCAAAATGACTGTGTTTGCATTTGGTGACCTTATCCTTCTCCTCCCCTGCCCCTGTTTGTCACCCATGCAGACCATGGTTAAGTCTCAGCTCACCGCATTGCCCCCGTTCAGCCTGTGAGCAGGACAGGACAGTCTCTTTTCACTGCTCCTGCCTTATTACACAGCTCAGTAATTTGTCTGAGTTTGTAATAACACAGAACTTAAACTGAGGGGAGGGAACAAGGCGTCAGGCAGATGAAGCAAGGAAATCTGGTCACTGGTAAGAACTTGTCTATCACCGTGATTCAAACAGACCAAGAAACTCCCTCCACCGCTTCCCTCTGCTCTCTTTCGAATCTGATCATGGGTTTGCTGAGTGCTCCTGAGTGCTAAGTGGCAAAGCAGACACCCGCTTTGCTCGTAGCAGAGGAGCCTTGTACCTCCTTACGTTTTATTGCTTTAATCATGCTGCCTTTTAAACCCTTCATGGCATGAGAGAAGGGTAGCACAGAGCTCAGGGAGGGAGTAGAGAGCTCTTATCTGTGAAAGGGGATGGGTGAGGACATGGGGGAGGGAAACATCCCAAGTGCTTGAAAGCAGCCCCTTCCTTACTGCAGGCAGATCTGCTGCGATGAAAGACCTCCTAAAGCTGCTGCTGCTACAGAACCTCCTCCTGCCTGAAGACGGGTGTAAACAAAGCTGGGGGCAGGGAGCTCACCTCTCCTGCCAGGAGGCAATAACTGCTAAGCCCTGTCTCTGGTACCACCACGAGAAGGCTCTGGATGCGGAGGCTCTGGGAGCTGATGAGCCCAGGGCTCTCCGGTGGTTGCCCAGCCCTGTGGTAGAAGCACACACAAGCTGTTGCTCACTCTGCACAGGGAGCTCCAACCCTGACTCCCAACCCTCCTGCAACCCCATCCTGCTCTGCCCCAGCGCTGCTCCCTCGGCAGAGATTATAAATCAGAGTCCAGGACCGTGGGTCCCCAGCATTGGACCGTGTCCCGTCCGATCCGGTGGTAGCGCATGGGAGTAACACTGAGACACACATAAAGGGAGGCCAGAACGAATCAGATCCGTCACCAGCTCCTCACACAGAGGAATGTCCTGTGTTGGATCCAAACCTGTCGACGTGAAATGCCTTGGCCTCGTAGGAACAGGCCCACGGAGCATCGCTTCCTCTGCCCTCGGCTGCCTGCCAACAGCGTTTTCCAGCGCTTCAAGCACAGCACTGTCTGCGTCATCTTGCTGTGTCACCTTACCGCGTCGTCTTGCCCTTTCACTTCCTTTCTTGTGGTTTCGGGGGACAAGGCTCTTTAAAAAG
>NW_010406308.1:67278-87124 GCF_000710305.1 Buceros rhinoceros silvestris | reverse complement strand
CTGCTTTCAGAAGGGCCTCTCTGCTGGAAACCTTCCACCATTCTATTCTTGACTGCTCGAAGTTCAGCCAAGTAGGAGGATTAGGAAGAATTCTGCTACCATTCATCTCACTGCCTTCCAAAATTTCCATTTATTCAAGCACTGTATTCAACATCGGAGCCTGAAACGCAGAGGCGGGCCACACGATGGAGAAGAATGCACTTGGAGAACATCATCCGCAAACAGGCTGAATAGACATCGAAAGCAGGTAAAAAACAACCCTACTGAAACAAAGAAGTGGAAGGTAACTCTCAAGCGTTTAGAGAAAAGCAAGAGTACTAGCTTAGTTATTAGCAAAAATAAAGGTAAAAAAAAAAGCAAGTGAAAGAGGAGGGCAGGAAGAAAACTGATAGAGAAGGCTGAGATTTTTCTCATTTTTCATCTTTTCAGTCACTCTGAAATATTCTGGCATCCAAGGTAACTTACCCCTATTGCTCACAAAACTCTCTGTAGAGAGGAACAGTGTTGATATCCTCAGTCCTCGGCTTGAGCCAGCCCCACTTGGCCCTTAATATTTCTAGTTGCTTCCATGGTGTCAGAAAAGATCTCATCAAGCTGAGTGATACGACTGGATCATGATGCCTCAGCAAAAGTTTGCACGTCTTTTTGCTGTTCTGCAACCCGTTAACACTGGAGTCAAGCATTTCTGCCAAATTCTGCCGGTAGCCACAGGGAAACATTTTGCTTCAAAAAGCTATGACAAGCTTTCCACACGATTTTCTTTGCTTAAAGCATCTCATGAAATACACAGTGAGAGAAGACTTGTGACAGGCTATTGTGCAATCAGAACTTGCAACGGGGCCTTACAGCGGTGTCTGTCCTTCAGAGCACGGTACAGGAAAAAATGGGCTACCTTTTGCTTGCAGTGAGTACTCACATGCAGCAGAGATGGGGATAAAGCTGCACGGAAGTTAAACCCTGTGTTTTATTGCTGCTTTCCTCAAGTGAATTGCTTCGACAGCGTCATTGCTGCTTGTTCTGTAACATCAGTGCTGTTACAGAAATCAAACTCTTAGGTCAGATCTTGAAGAAAGCAGCCCTTAAAATAACTAAATTTGTCCTTTCCACTCATTTTACCTTTTGTACTTCACTTCCCATTTTACCAGTGATCGATTCAATTGGTGTATCTGTTTTCCATCACAAACAGTTCAAATCTCTCCTTCTCACCAGATGGCCAGGAGCAGGTGAGGTTATTATGGCGCACCTCAGGTCTAGGTTGCTTATGTTCACAGAGATTTGTTTCCAAAAACTCACAGGAGTCCTACATAGAAGCTGTACAGTCCCAAGTAAATTGGGTTGTCACCTGCTTGCTCTTAGCTAACGAGGCTTGACGTTCAGCGTGATCTCCCCAGCACAGCCTGAGCTCTCCTGCAGTACATCCTCCACTAGAAACTGCATTGCCACCAGCTCCCCACGAGCAGCTCTTCACTCTGCATCACTCAGGCTGCGCAGGCACAGCTGAGGAGGAAGGGAGAGTCTCTGAGGGCCTGCTGCGCAGAGCTCAACCAGCAGTAGCAAATCGCAGATAGCTGTCAGCCCAGGGTCTGGTGTGGTAGACACAAATGGACTTCAGGCTTTTAGCACCATGGTCCTAAAACACATGTGCCTGTGCAGAGAAAATTGCTTGATTCTCTAGTTGTAGTGCAGTAGGAAAATTGTAAGTATAGGTTCATTATCCATGAAAATGCTCTGCTTGACTGAAGAAAGATCAAATGTGAAGTAAATGGTAAAATGGAGAGAAAAGGGGAAGATGCTTTTTGTCCTTTTGTTCTTTGAATAACAAAGACAAGAAATGAGATGGTATTAGTTTGTTTTCATCCTGCATCATTGATTCATCTTGTCATTATGTCTTTGGACATAAGTACAAGGCTGCTGTCTCGCTGTACCTGCATGTCGTAATTTATTTTAATTGTGTTGTTGACAGTGACTGGAAACAATCCTCCATCCATTAGGAATGTCCTCCAAGGAAAATGCATGAATGTCTCAAAGAAAAGAGACGACTGTTCAGAAATAAGGGCATTCTATTAGTTATGAGAGTCCCATCTAACGCAATCAGGAAAAGGGAACTCAGAGGCCAAGCTGCTGTGTGATATGTGATACTCCCTGCTCTGACTTTGAAAGCAGGCCACGTATTAGAAAAGAAAGAAGCATCTGTATCACTCCTTGGGAAAGAAGAAATACGATTAATTCCAGAATACATTTCTAACCAAGATGCAGAGCTACTTCTTCCTCCACAAACAGCTCCCATGTCCTTACCTACCTACTGTCAGTAATTTATTGCCGGTCCTCTCTCAGAGGCATCCAGCCATTCCCATTCATCAAAGACGTCCAGATTTTGCATGCCAGTACAAGCGCCGTTTCTCAGTTGTGCTAGGGACATCCTATGTATCATTGTCACCTAAATCAAGGCAGGAGAGGAAGAAAAATGTATTCCTATAACTCATTGGTTGGGAAAGGCATTATCAAAGGTGGAACGTTAGTATCTGATACTGGATAACTAGCAGGATGGCATTAAAACAAGGAAACGTGAAGTTAGAATGACTATTTAAAACTGCCTATTACCTTGGAACCTGCTAATATCAGCGTGGATCATCTTTACTTTCTCTACCATCTTTTTTTGACGGTGTCATTCAAGGTGCCCACTGAGAACACAGGTTTGTATTTTGGCATTATGTGACTGTGTGATGCTATAGCTAAGAAAACTACTAGACCTACATATCTTGCACATAACCATGACAGACACGTTGGGCAACCAAAACTGCTGCCAGGTGATGAGAGAGTTCAGAAGAGTAATTGTCCCAAACTGAAAGTCAGTGGAATCACCCATGTCCATCATGCAGAATAATTCCTTTTTGGTGACATCAGTGCGATTACATTCCATCTCAAATTTTTATTGGTCACCTCTGTAGGGAGTGTTTTCTAGAACCCCTTGTGGTGAATCAAGTTAATCAGCTGTGATCGTGGGAGGTTTTTTAATTAGCTATTAGCGGTTAGGTTCCACGTGCCGTGGTGGGGGAGCAGTAAGCACCCCAGCAAGAGACACAGAGGACTTTGTTCTCCACGGAGCTCGGTGCAAACGGAGGAAGAGTGCCTCTGAGGGTACACTTTACTCAACTTGCAGCTTTGGGGATTCCGAAGCTGAGGGAGCCTTATGCTTCAAGCCTTATGCCTTATTCAGAAGCTGAGGGAGCCTTAGCTGTGAAGTAAACACACTCTGAACCACGGAGTTACTCAACGGACGCAGCGCGTGGTATATCCTGTCTGTAACACTCTGGTAGGCTGAAACATTCCCCTAGGACAAAATTGTCTCTCTGTAAAGGAACCAAAGTGTTTCTATTAAAAAAGAAGTAAGATGACTTCAAAATTCTCCAACTAATCTATAACAAAATCACCTGCACCTCATCGTAACCCAACGTGCTGATGACTGATAGGGATAGGGGCAGGTAAGACAATTAAAACACACAGACACGAACGTCAATGATGTACGTGCACGTGTGAAAGTGCCTCTGACCAGGGGGCTGCTAAACCGGCAGGGTGTTATTCCACCACAGTGGTACAGCGCTCCTGGGACCCAGCTGGCTCCTCAGGCTCGGACCGCGTTGTGCTGTGCAATCCCACTCACGACACTACTTCTTACACTCTGTGCATGGTGTAAGTACACGACTTTGTGATCTCATTGACACCCTCAATTCTCCTGCACCTCATTCGCATGCAGGGCTCTTGTTCTTTTGTTTTTGTCAAACACACGCAAGTGCTTTTCAAAGTGGCATGGAGTTTGTATCAGTTGCAGGACTAACAAAGGGGATACAGGGACAAATAACAGCTTCCAGGATCGAATTTGGCAGAGAAGTTCAAAGGAGATTAAATGCGACTTAGTGTCACGCTGTAAGCTCGAGTATGGAGAAAATGGAAACTAATTGCACTGGCAATAGGAACAAGAAAGAGAAAGCATCTGATATGCTGAATTTCTTCTTACTTCCTGCTAACACACGATTCCTTATCCAAGGAAAACATTTCCCTCACCAATTGCCTTCACAGTATTTTAATCAGGAAAAAATAAAAATGAAAGCACAAGGTAGTTTTATCTTCTTGTAAGCCTTCAGAAAAATCTTTAGTCTACAAATATGTACAATCACAACTCCGCTGGATAGCACAGGAGTGGTCATACTGAGTCAGAGCAAAGGTCCATCCAGCTCGGAGTCCTGTCTCCCACAGGGATCAAAAGTGGATCCATGAGAAGATTACAAAAATCTCTGGAACAGGCATACGCTGATATTTCCCACAGATATTCTCATGGCCTCCAGGAATGTGTAGGTCAGGCATTTCCTCAGCCAGAGGTGACTGCTAACTGCTTAATAAACCTTGGTAGCTTTGTCTTCCATAAGCCTGTGCCGTCTCCCTCTGAGTCCTATGAACTTTTACCACCCACCACATCCTGCAGCAAGAAATCCCACAGCCTCATACGAACCGACCATGAGCAAACACTCCTTGTTTACTCTCTGTCTTTGACTGTTGGTTTTACAGAGCTCTCCTCCAGCTGTACTACTTGTTCCACCCAGCAACCTTTCATCATCCATGTGGCTCCTTTTGGAACCTTTCCGAGGTCTCTGTCCGTTCTCAGGTGGGGACCAGACCTGCGCAGGCTCATCACCACAGATTTATTCAGTGCCGTAGCGCTCTTCTTATTTTCGGTCTACTGAAGGGAATCCCTTTGTTTTGTTTGGGGTTTTTTTATTACTGCTGAGCTGTCATAACTTTGGGATTTTTACTATGTTTCTATGATTTCACTACTGCATGGTAATGGTCAGTTTTATACATCGAGATTGTTTGGGGTTTTTCTTTCCGCCAGGTGGATCATTGTGCCAACACACTGAACATCATCTGCTGTTCTATCCTGCAGTCACTCTTGCCTGGTAAGGTCCTCCTCTGGTCAGATTTTGCCCCTGGTATCCTGGGTATCACAGGATCACGTACACATGGTACGACCTCAGCTTCAGTCCCTTTTCACTATCATCCGTGAGCACCTGAACAGCACAGGAAAGTTTCCTATGGGAGGCGCCTGGTAACCTCCCTTATCCACGGCAAGAGCTACTCATTTACAGCCCTCTTCCTAAATCTCAACAGATTATTTCCAAATGTGACCCTCTCCTCGCATATCCAGTGGCTGCTCAGACTCCTTAGGGGTCTCTCTTGAGGCTATTAAAGCTTTCAGGCAATCCAGACAAACTGTTTCAACCTTTTATCCACGTTTGTTAATGCCTTCAGAGAACCTGAATACATTTGTAAGGCATGACCACACTTCCCAAGAGCAGCGCTGACTCCTCCCAAATAGCCCTATTTGTCCATGCATCCACTTCATCACAGTTTCTGCTAGTTGGAACGCTATAGATGTCAGGTTTATCAGCCTCGATTAGCCACATCACCCTTGCAATCCTTTGAAAAACTGGCTACCATCAGCCACCTCCAGTTTTTAGGTATCAAGGCAGTGTTAAGCAAGTAGCCTCATGCTACGGCTAGTACTTTGGCTTCTTTTAAAAATAAAAAATCCTGGCGTTCTTTCAGAGTTCTTGAGCATTTTCTGGTCTTGGTGACTTGTTCATCTTTATTTCAGTCCACTTCTCCTGTAACTTCTTCCTGTAACACTTCCACCTGCAGCAGCTCCTCTGACGAATCTCCCACAAAGGAAGTTTTTGGTGTGGGAACATCCTCAAGTTCTTCCACGGAGAATGCAGAAACACACGAATCATTTTTCAAAGTGTGTGCTATTGACTTATCTTCACCGAACACCTCTGATCGCTTTGGACTCCCTGGCAGGTTTCCTGCTCCTGAGATATTTGAAACAAGATTTATTATTAGTCTTGAAGCCTCCAGCAAAATTGTTCCCTACAATCTTTGCTGGCCTGTCTCGAATCCTTTGTCATGGTTTATAGTCCTTGCTTCATTTGCATGGAAGTTCGGCTTTTTGAAGGCTGCCTTCTTGTTTTAATAATCTGTTCAATCCTACTGTTTAGCCATGCCAGCACCCCCTTACCCTTTCCGAAGTCTTTCCTCACATGTGGTGTGCATTTTTTCAGCGCTTCCAGAATGTCCCCAAAGAGCGTCCATGCCATCTGCAAGGATTTAACCCCCCTAGCTAACCCTTCCAGGTTTTTTCAGCAAGTATTCTCCTTTTTAAGGAGTTTCCCATTTTGAAGCTGAGCTCAGCTATGCTGATATTTATTTGGCTTTCACTGTTCCTTCAGGGATGTTTTATGCAAGCACATCATGGCTGCTCTAAGAGAACAGCTCTCCAACTGCAGAATTTTGAACTCGGTCCTGTGTGTTCCTCAAAACCAAATCCAGGAGTTGTTTCTCTTCTATGTTTCTCTCCATGGCCTGCCTGTCCCACACGGCTACACCTTCAAATCTCGCCTGGCACCATGACACCACGTGGCATCTACAGAGGAGAGGAGGGTTGGTATTTCCTTTACTTTCTTATGTCCTGCCCCTCTTTTGCTTCTGCCAACGTTATTCTGTGGAGAACATTCAACCCCCTCTGTGACCGTTATTGACAGACAACATGTGGGAGGGGTTTGGGAGAAAAAAGGAAGACAGTTTTTAGAAAGACTTGAAAAGTTTATCTTAGTTGGGTTTCTGTGATGGGGTAAATAACAACATTTCACAGGAGGATGAAACTAGATCTTGGTATAAGCAGGTAAGTCCTGTACCTGCTTATGAAGCTTTCTTTGATAGAGGAAAATATAAAATTGACTGTAAACTCCACAGCAAACGAAAATATTAACTCATTAGGTTGCCTCTTAAAGCAGGTAGCAGCTGCCAACCTCCCTGATTTAGTAAACTATGAATCACAGCATGAAGGTGAGACAATGCTGAGATAATAGGACGGCTGTACTCAGACGTGGTGCGTTGAGATCCCTCAGTGAAACACGTGAGGACTCTCACCACCGTTAGTTAAAGGAAGACTGGCACCTTTCATGATCTTGGAGCAGATGCCATGGACAAAATTTAAATTAATCTTTCCTACATTATTTCCTTTCTTGTAAACAAGCAAACAAAAAGCCTCTTTATGAAAAAGGTGCCAGTCCCATCCCTAAAAGGCTGTAATTCCTACTGTGTCGATGCCTGGTGGCTGCCTCAGGCTGTAGAAAGATCACGCCTCTGCCAACGGCTAGCGACTTCGCTGGGATCCAGCGGATTCCAGAGGCTGTCAGTCGCTTTCTGTATGTCTTGAAGTTCAGTCCCTGGACTGCCAGGAACAGTGAGTTTATCAGGCAAGGTGTCAGGAAACGCACGTAAATCTACCTCAGTTCTGTAAACACGTTTTCCCTCCAGATGTTTTGTACTTCAGGACTTTCTTCATTTTTCTTCCCTCCCCTGGGAGGCAGAAGAAGAATGTGTTTACATCTGCCTCAACACTACAAAACCAGGTTTTACGAAAAGAGATTGTGGCAGATGGAGAATTATGGGGATGTAGTAAGGCCAGGGAGGAAAAGGCGTAGGAATTAGAAGTTACGAGCATCTCAGAGCACTGCTTCTTCTATCAGCTTTCCATTAAAAAGACAGTTATTTCAAAATACCATCAAGGACAGTGGTATATCTTACCGATAACCATGTTGAGATTAGATTTGTCAGACAGGAGCAGAATCAGATGATGGCATTTTACTTACTCCTAAACCTAAACTAATAACTAAGACCTGAACTAGAAACTAAGACCTAAACTAGTTACTACCTGATAGAGAATCAGAGGGACAACCTTTCCAACTGTTTTTAACAAACTGCTCTTGAGTCTCAATTCTGTAGGTAATGAATATTCTTCTGCTGAGGCTCCAAAAGTCTTTTCATTCCCTTTAAGCTTCGCAAAAATCTCCTCAAAGCAGCGGGTGTCTACAAGTCACTCCCTGACCTGAGCACCTGCTGTTACCTGGGCTCTGGGGGGAGTGTGTGCTCAGGGCTCGACTGCCTCCTGAGGCACAGCCACCCCAGAAGCGATTTCACTTGGAAGCACCTGCCAAAAACCCAGTTTCTCTCTGTCAGGCTGCGGGAGCTGTCATCGTTTCAGGAAGTCAAATGGTCTGATTTGGGGGAGAGGGAAATCTCAACAGCAGCAACAAAAAAGAGCTATTGGTCGTGAGCAATGGAATTAAATTATCTGTACAAAATGCGTTACAGCAACAGCGGGGCACTGAGGACTCCATTATCATCTGTATTTTCTGTTTTCAAAGTGTGGTAGCTAGGCACACATTAGATCCATCGAAAATTGAAATACACTGCACATAATAATCCCCCTGCATCTGGTTATGTGGTTTCTCACTGATCACTGAGCTCAGTCTTCCTGATTGTTTCAAAGCTCATTAAACTTGCTAATTTTACATGAGCTTTCTCAGCCATATACAAATGAAATTACTAATACGCTCTTGATGGTACAACGAGCGCACATCGCAGCACAGGCAGTGCTTTTTGTTAGAGAGAACAAACCCCCTTCAAAAGCAAACATGCACAAGCACAGTATTACAATAAAGGCTCTAACAAGTATTTAAGATCCTCTGAGTCCTTTCTTCCCTCCCAAAATGAAATTTCAAGAAGACAAATGCAGAACTAATAATACATATCTTACTCACATGAAAATAAAATTACTTAAGGAATAAAATCTGGAGACATTAAAAGACAAATCTAGTCTTTTATGTATTTTACCCAGTTCTTGAAAAATTTAGTATTTTTACCCAATTGTCAGAATCAATTTTTCATTTTTTAAAAGACGCCAGGACAGAAGGGAAGCTGTGCAGGTAAAGTTTTCACTCCTGAGTTGCATCTGAGCAGCACCAAATGTACAGATATATGAAGACGGGCATTTTGAGTTGGCAGGAAAACAGCCCAGCCATGCAGCACACACAGCCACAGGGGTGGCGGTACATGTAACGTGCTGCGCTTTGAAACTGCAGCTCACTGCTGTGGGAATAATCCCGTCACAGGCCAAGAGCACTTCAGCACTTGGGGCACCATTATTCCATGTGATTTAGTTGCCTCATTAGCAGGCATCAAGTTTAATTGGGCTCCTGCAGCCCCAGGCATCTCCAAAGGTTTCACCCCACTCCCTCTGAACACGTTTTACCTTGGGACAGGCAGCTCCTCCGAAGGTGACAGCCTCCAGCAAAGGTGTCCACTGACAGCAGAGGTACCTAACTGCTGGTTAGAGCCCGGCAGTTACAGACCTCACTGCTAACCACCAACGGAAGGGCAGGTAAACTCCGCTCCTGCAGTGCGGGTTAACTCGAACAACGGGTCAAAGCTATCGGGGAACTGGTGCAGGACAACACACTCCTCAGCTGTTTCACGCTTTAGAAAGAGAATCGAGTGACAGATTTACTAGAGGAACCCAAGCTTGCCTTTTTTTATCTTCTGGTAAAGATAGAATCATCTGGGGCTGACCAGATGGCTTTACAGACACTTGTTGGAGGCAGAAGAACAATTTTTGGACCATGTTTTCGGTTCCCTGCCGGAGCAGACCTCCTAAGCCCAGTAGGTACATTGCTTTTCTGTGAGATCGTGATAGATCTGTGGTGCTGTGGACGTGCTCCCAAAACACAACAGTCTTCCATCAGTAAAATGAACCAGGAAAAAGAGAAAAAGGAGGATGGAATTCTCTCTTCATTCTTCAGCCAACATCAGTCTCATCTTCATGCTCCTTTTACCCCGTTCTCACCATCAGCATTTCACACTGTTTTGCACCTAGAACCATCTGCGTTAAGCACGCAGTATTTGCTACTTAGCAATCCTGTCAGTCCCTCCCCAGTCTGGGGTCAGAGGCTCTGGATTTAAGGCATAAAAGCAGTTTGGGGAATTTCCTAACTGAACTAAACCCCGGAGATACAAAACCATGAAATGCACCAACAATTTCTAGGCTTAGGTGGGGAGCTCGAGAGCTGTCTGCAGACAAGACAAATGCACAAATAAAATCATTCAGATGATCGTCCCTAGGCAAATACATCAATGAAAACAGCAAGTATTTTTGCTTCCCGGGCCACAGTCACTCCCGGGCACCAACTGAGACCTCCCTGGGATGGCACTGGGGCTCCCAGAGCAAGGTCAAGACCCGGATTTCGTTCCGGCTCAGGATATCACTCCCAGCTGTCACCATCCCACCTGGTGTCACAGCTTCTGGTTTAGAAACTGCCTCCCCAGTGCCTCTTAGAAGTGTTTTTTCAGTGTTTACATCTCCCCAAACAGACAGGCATGGCCAGGCAGCCTCCCCCTCACCATCCTTCGCCCCTGCGCTGCACCGTCTCCAGCACTGCCAGGGCCAGCCCAGGTACCTCCTCTCTCCTGTCCCCTCTCCTTATTTCAGCAGAAATAAGTCACAGGACACAAAGGTCCCAGTTTGCTGCTTCTGCACTCACGGGGACAGGGACAAAAACTTGACAAGCTGGTGGGACTGGGAATACTTTCACATACAGGCAAAGGCAACACGGCACTGCTGCGTTTTGGTCTAGTTACTTTTCATCTTCGAACTAATCAATCCTTCCTTTCCTTTTACTTTTGTTTCTAGCTCTAAACCAAGAGGACCGAAGCTCTCTCCTTCCTGGCAGGCAGGACCCTTCATCACAGGCACATGCTAGCTGCATCCAGATTATGGTTATTATGGTTAACAACCATCTCCAGCAACAAGCTGAATTGTACTGCATGTGAAAAAATGTGCGGGGCTTAGTGTTTGGAACACATTCTCTTTTAGCATTAGCAGATACTGACCTTCTCCGGAAGCGTTTTGATCATGATCAGCACTTCAGTAGGGTGAGGGGTGAACCACAGGTTAAGGAAGGTGCGTCCATCTGGAGACAGCAAAGAGCATGGTTGAGAGTGGAAGGACCCGACTTACTGCCAGAAGTGAGAGTTGTTTGGCATCTTGAGACTTCTTTCTGTTTGTCACTTCCCAGAAAGACACTTCTTAAAAATTTGGTAAAACTGTTACTTGTACATAGGATTTGCCTGTAATATCGGGGCAAGTGTATTTTAAACATAGCCTGATTTAGCTTTGATGTGTAGAATACAAGGTAAAAGGTTTGACCTCCAAAACCTGATGAATTCGTGAGAAATTTGGAAGAAACTTTATTAAAGCATCTGACTTATAAAAGCAAGGACTTGAGCTGCTGTGCTGAGGGCATTCAGGGTCTCCTCCCTCTGGAAGACGCTTTTGTTCTGGCTAGAACAGGAGACAGGCAGGGCAAAACTGCAGACAGGTATTAAAAATACATATCATTATTTTAAAACATGATGTGCAATTACTAGGAGGCAGCCCACTTCTTTTGCCAGAAGATAAGAAAATACAACATTTATTACATGAATAATGTATTTTCCTGGGTTTATATACAATGTGCCATTTCTGGTCTTCACATACATGAAGTACAACGTGCAGCTAGTACATTCTGAAGTAAGAGATACGTATTTGGCTTGGAGATTAAGTCCAGCTCTTTTTGAAGTAAGTTTTGCAGGGTTTTTAATTTTTTTTCTCTGAAAAAAGAAAAGACTGAGTGCAAAAATCTTTGGTTTGGGTGGGATGAAGTAATGAAAGGTTAAAAACTCTGTGTTGTAAGCACGGAAGTTGTATTTGGGCAGGATTTGTTTAACCAGCTGTGCCCTACTAACTTTTGTACAAGAATGATAAGCACAAATTGTGCCTAAGGAAACCAGACAAGTGACGCTTCTCGGGGTGAGGTTAGTATTCACACTCTCCATTTCCTCTGCTTTACATCACAGCCCGTAAACGATACCAGCAGGGAGAGAGCCAGCAGGGCAGCCAGGGTTTCCTCCAAAGGCAGAGGCACACACATCGTCCAGATGTGCCTCGCTTTCACAGACTTCAGCGGACGAGAACCGCGGGCAGTCTGTCCGAGCTGCTGGACCTCCCCAGCTCACCACAGGATGTTAAGGGCGGTGTCTCAGCGGCCGTGTTTGCAAAGGAGTCCCCACACTATGCCACCCTGCTATGATGTGGCACCTAACTTCTTCAGAGAGAAAATAAGGACAGTCCCCTGCATCCAGACAAGCCCGGGTGCTGTCTACCCCAGAAACACATGAACAGCTTGTGGTACCATCTCCCAAGAAACAGCTAAACCACAGTCTAATTCCAACCAAAACAGATTTCCTACATTATGTAGAAAAGCCCTAACCGCCCCAAAACGTCCTGGAGATGCTATGGCATGCTCACAGAGTGACGAGTGCTTTTAAAACTCGTATGGCTAAGAGCTATGACCTAGTTTCACACACCAAATCTGCAGACAAAGACAAAGGGAGGGGGAAGGGAAGAACAGGATGGCACCACTGCACAAACCCCACAGCCCTACATTTCCCCCTTTCTTTCTGCTTCTAACATTCCCCTTTAAGACAGCAGTTGCTGCGGGAGACTTTTACTGTCTTCCGTAAGATAACGTTTCTGCTGCACCCGAGTGCTTCTGCCTTTTTCTAAGGGATGCTGTTAGGGCTTGGGTAACCAGAGAAGGTGGATGCAGAGGATGTATCCAATTCCCTTTGTGTCTCTGCAGCTGGACTCCAGGTAACACAAACAGAACAAAATCAGGACAGGGGGTTCACCCAACCAAATGTGGATGTCGACAATACGAGCACCTCCCCTGAGATCCTGGAGAGAGAAAGAGGCACTTCTCGGACACGACACCTCTCATCCAAAAGCAGGAGTCTGAAACAAGTCACCCCCTTGAAGCATCTAAAGATTACCAGGGGAGCCTAGTCAGACACAGGTGTCTAAAGTTAGATGGACTATCCTCAAACATTTCCCACTGATGTTAATGAATTTCAGGCGTATGAAAATAATACACACATATATATATGTATTTGCAGAAAGCTTTTTCTTGTAACTATTCCTATTTTCATTTCTCCTGCCCCTCCCTCAGGGACTCTTCTTTCCTTTCTTCATTCCACATTGTTTCTTCTCTTTTGCCCCCTCTTTACTCCTGGCCTTTTTTCCACCCTGTGTTTCCTCTGCTATAACTAGCCACCTTCCCCGCCATCCACCGCACACGCTGTTTCTTCCACCCAGCCGCAGGTCCTTCTCAGAGGGAGGGAGGGACAGGGAAGGCAGGACCTGCTCACCCTCCAAGTGCCTGGCAGCCACAAATACAGGCAACAAGACGAGTTCACAAGATAAGGAAGCAATTGAATTAACATCCTGCTATAACCCTCTAAATGCAGGCAAGATGGAAGCTCAATTACTGCTTTCATCATGACTAATTGACAGTTCTTGTCTGCAAGGTGCTTCTTAGCTTCAGTTAAAGCAACAGAAAATGAAACATTAACTGGTAATAACTGATAAAGCGGGGACAACAGCAGGGCAGAGGGGCTGAAAGGGCAGGAGCCACTTTGAATGAAAGCCTTTTCTCCAGGTCCTGCAGCTCCCTTTCTGGCATGAACGCCAGTTTCCACGCCAGGCTGCGCAGGGGCAGGTCGAGGCAGGTGGGAAGGGTGTGCTGCAGCAGTCCCCACGCTGCTCTCTGGACACCTTCACCTCCCTCCGGTAGATTTGCTCTTGGCTGCCTTTGTATATTAAAGATAGAAAAGCAGCATGGTATGGCGAGTTGGAGAGGTGCAGGCAAGCGTTGAAGCATAGGAGGAGAAAAGGCAGCCTCAGAAAATTCAAGGGTATTTTAAAAATACATGCTTATTTTCTAGAATGTTTCATTGCTTCAGGTGTTTCACTTTAAAGTACAAAAGAACAATGTGTAATTATAAGTTGATACGCTTACATTAACATAGAGGTGTAATAGTTTCACCCTATAAAGTATTATAGCGTACTGAAATGTTTTCTAGCTGTTAAAAAAGTTACAGCTCCAAGAGGCACAAGCCGCTATCTGATTAGTGTGCACAATGCTAGAACTTGCAGATCTCTGTGAGGAACATCCCCACAGGGTCGGTGCTCCACAAGACCTTCTACTATCACAGGATGGGGAGTCCTGAAGTACACCGTGGCTTTTTTCTTTGCTCAGTGTCTCCATGACACCAAGAGTAGCAGGTAGTGCATAACATGAAGTGCAGAAACGTAGGTTCTGCAGCTGAACTCAGCTCCTCTGTGCAAATAAATCATCTTTGAGTCAGCCCTTGCTAATAAACTAGGATGACAAGCAAAACAGTTGCCTAATAAACTAGGATGACAAGCCACCACTCTTGGTCCTAACTCCCAAACAAGTCAGAGGCAGAAGAAGGACATTGTGTGACTGATGAACCCCCAGGCTGAAACAACCTGGGGTGGAGGGTAGCTTGAGCTTGAAACGTAACTCTACTAAATATTTTGCTCTAGGATTGCTCTCATCTCTTCTCTTACTGTGCCCAGAGAAGACTCCTGCCAAAGCTAAGAGTGGATGTGTTACGAATGGCTGATGTACAACTTCTTACGATAACATGCAAAATACAATAAAGCTTAAAAGCTTCTCAGGGCATCTGAGATGGGATTACAGTAGCTTAGACAACACCCAAGAAAATCAGGTAGATAAAGGTAGAAAAATGTCCCGTACCGTGGGTCTGTGCTGGATCACTTCCCAGCATTACCAGCTAGATAAGGGCCAGCCCAAAACCGGTGCAGCTCCACAAGCCTGCAGCTAGCATGCAGTTAAACAACAGGGAAGGGTTGATGATCACCTTCTCAAGTATCTCGTTGATCTATGTTTTATGATTTGTTGGACTTGTAACTACACTCCCAACCTTTATTACTGGAACTAAAACTTTTGCCTGAACCTTAACCTTTTTCTGTGTTTGCTGATGAGCCTCTCTATAGCTGAGGAACAAGACAATCAAGAGGAAAACCAGTGTGCTGGGGGATACTTTCACATCTAAAACCACCTGCCTGCTGGTGCTAACATGGAGAACACAGAGATTTACAGAGTCAGCAGAAGAGCTGCTTGTTTTGAGGAAGGAGGTCCTTGTGACACAGCAAAAAAAAAATGTCCCATCTGAAAGGGGCAGATGATACAGGGTCACCCTCTAGTCTGTTGTGTGTTCTTCCTCTCCTTTCCTAACTTCCAACAAGTCACATGCCTGCAACTTATTAATAGGTTTCGTTTAAAGAGTAAAGCTACCCTCACTACCTAGGCTTAATCATTAAAGCAGAGGATTTACATCCTGAAAATGAGATTAGCCATTTGTTTTCCCTTACGTGGAGTGCTGGGATTACAAGCAAGCTCATTTCCTAAGTTTTCCTTCTCTGTATGCCAGCTTTTGCAGAAGACCCTAACTCTGCACCTTCTTCATCCATCAAAAATTGCCTGCAGACTGGTGGAACACACTGCTCAGGGCACTTTCGGAATATCACTCCTATTACAAGCACGTATTCACATTTTCTTAGTACTATGCACTGACTGAGGACTCTGGCCCCAGGAACACGATTGCAAACATGAGACAAACCTTGGATCAGCCGCAAGGTTTTCCTCTAAGTCTTGCTCCTCTTTTTTCTCTTGAGATAGTCCAGTTATGAAGTACTTGTCTCTGATGACAGGGAAATCATCTCAGAGGCTTCTTAGGCTGTTGCAGGACCCGGTGAGCTGACCTCTCTGGAGCATGCTGGGACACACACCGATCCAGCCTCAAAAGGTGTAATTAAAATACACAGTGCTGTGCAGGGCATCGTCAGCGCAGATAAGCTCTAGCTTTGTTGAACCTAATCTCTTTCTGTATGGACATCTTCGGCATCTTCTGCAGCAAAATTTACAAGCTGTGGTTTATCCACACTGTGACAGCACAATAAAAACTGTGAAAGTGGCATTTAAGAACCAAGGAAGTGTTTAGATTTGAAGTTTTCCATCACAGAGATGCCTTTACAACGCTTTAGAAATACCTGCAGATGAACACAGCAGCCGCTTTGTGGTGGCTGTTGATACTTACCTTTCAATCAGGAAGCAGAAGCAGGAAGGAGGTGAGTGAGATGACGAGTTAATTGCAGAACTGGGACAGCGTGACCCTGAGTCAGAGTTCATTGTCACTGAGCTGTGCTCCAACCCCCGGCTGCAAGCTGCCTCCAGAGCCATCACCTGGCCTTCGCCACACGCTCGATAAACCGTACTCGGGTTGAAGGCAGTCTGCATCGGCAGCACGCCACAAATCTACCTACGCCGCTGGTAAAACGTGGCTCCCTGAAACAGCTGCCCGACCCGCAGCTTGCTCCTTGCCCTGCTCTTTCCCAAGGCTGCTTGATGCACTTCTGCAGACCTGGGCATACGAGGAGAAGACAGACCTGGATGCCGGCCGCATGCCAGGTTCCTCCCAGTGTTTTGAGAGAGTGCGTCTGGAACGTACAGCTCTTAGGTGGCTTCCTAACAGGTGACACACTCGGGTAGAAAAGCAACGTGTAAACTAGCCTGGGGTGATAGAGCACATGTGGTCTGTTTGTCAGCGCAAGTAGACTAGAAATAGCCCTTTCCCCTTTTTCCCCCCTTCTTTATTGGCACATGATCTCGGTCGCACGATATTGTATGCAAGACAAAGATCCCAGAAATGTAAACATATCTGGGAATAGAAACCATAAACTGCTGAACGTTGACATACGAACACAGGATGAAAAAGAAATCAAATGAAGTCCAACACTGCTTGAACCTCTGGTTTCTCCCAAGTTGTCTTACAGACTAGATAGAATTCACAGCATAGCACATCCCATTCATTCATTCCACTACAATTTATCGCTCAGGCCAATGATGTTTCGCTGGTATTTCTGATGAAATACCAAAAAATTATCGTTGGTGTGTGCCTCTGCTTAGTATCTCATCATCAATTCTTTCTTCTCATAAGAGACCAAGTGGCACATTCCCCACCTGACCAGCAACATGGCTTGCACTACCCGTAATTTTATCCCCCTAAACCTCTGAAAACGTCCCTCAGCTTGCAAAAACGGCTTAAAGGTATGTTCGTGATACTCTGAATAGAAGGTCTGTAACTTCGTATTATCCACATGAAATAGATACCCTCAGAGCAAGATTTATTTTTAAAACCTGTTGTGTTTGTATGGAAATGTCTAAACTAGTTCTCTATTAAACATATATTAGACATAGAGTAAATGTTTATATCAGACATACTTACTCATGGCAACATTCAACAATAATGTCTCTCGAATTTCAGATCTTTGGCCTATAATGTGTGAATGGTTTCTTCTTCGCACCATGTAGGACTAATATGTACTGTGAATCCAACAAAGCCCAAACACTTGTAACGTTTTAGAACCCCTCTAGATTATGCAGAGCATTAAAAATACCTAAACTACGAAATTCCAAAACTTTTAGGGGGTTAAACGCAAGAAGGATTTCAACCAGTATGCCAGACATGGTAGACAGTTAAGGCAGACTTGTGAATAAATTTGTAATTATTGTATTCCAGTCTGGTTCATATAATTTCGTTCACAAATTCTGTAATATTTCCCAGAAGAGTCTGCAGCTGCAGATTTTTCCTCATACACACATATACCTACTGAGCTGGCTAGAAGCTTATGAGTACATTAAACTAATAATTTATGCTGACTATTTCAGAAATAGAATAGCCATTAAGGGTTTGTGTAGAAGGACTTTGGTTTTACTGCCTGGTAAATTCTTAAAGGCCATGGCTAACCTGTAATGTATTCAGCACAAGGTACAGGATCACAAGCAGTTTAATACAGGATCCATGTTCTCACCTTTAGATGCTGGTTCAAGAAGAATTTACCAAAGGCAAGATCCACACCCATCATGGTATCTCCACAATTTTTTTCTTTTACTTTCACGTCTTCTTCTACCTGCTAGAAATGTTTATTAAAGCAGCCTTCCTCACATAGTGTCTGTCTCTAGCTAGGACCACTGTTGGATGCTTCATATATAAAAGCCCAGAACGGTTCTGCACCTGATAGATTAACTCCAGCCAGAACTGGCCTCCTTACCTAGGCTGGCAATGGTTTCGGAGCAGCACGTGTTAGCATCCACAGCTGTCAGTCAGCCCGGTGCCTGCAGACCGCTGCAGCTTTCCACGCACCTCTCTGTCGCCAGCCTTGCAGCCGTGCCCATGGGAGACGACGCAGTGGAAGAAGGTTCAACTGAGACTCCACCACTGCCGGTGGAGTCAGGCCACCATCTGCAGCCCTGCACTGACCTGCGCACCCTGCCACATCCCAGCCTCCTCCCCTCCACCAGGGTTTCCACACCTGCCACTTTCTCCCTAAAGTAACTCAAAGCTACCGCTTTGTCTACATGTCAAAACTCCACAGCTTCTCCCAAAAATGCTGCGAAGCCTCCTCACGTACTTACAGGGTTTTGCAGCCCAGTGCTCCTTTCTTTCGAGTGAAAGTGGTCAGCATCCTATCTTGGAGTCCCTGCTTCCCCAGCTGAATGGAAACAAAAGCTTCTGGAGGCCTAATGAGGGAAAAAAGGCTTGGAAGCTGAGAAGAGTCACCTCTCGAAAGATAAACCGATAACCTCCTTCTGAACCAACCAATTAACTTCTTGGGTTTAGAAACAGCTTCTACAACATTCATTCTGCTCATTCCTTATATAAACAGGTCAAATGCACTGGATCTTGTGGAATAGCTACCAGAGATGAGATGGGCTCTGGGGAAAGTCTCCCAGTCTACATATTTTTAATTTCAGTGCGAGTGAAATAAACGGTGAAAGAAAGAATGACAAATTAAAAAAAAAGTTACCTCCTCATGCTGGCATTAATGTAGTAACAGGAACTGTGAGGTTGTCTCAGCTAAGCTGCTCTTGTTGAATGTCAGCCACAGGTTGTTCAATCAGCACAGCTTTCAGTGGTCAACTTCCAGCTGATCAGTATTAGCACAAAACTCTGCTCTAACTGTGTCTTGCCGGTAGCTTGCTGGTACACAGCAGCCCGTGTAAAAGCCAGGAAATTGGGCTGAGGAGCTAGTAAGTGGGCACGCAAGCACCAAGACCAAGCTGTGTTCTGCATTTAATGGCCTTGTCCTAGACCACTCACTGCTTGTCGTAATCTTGCAATGTTTTCAGCTGTAAATCATTGATGCTTAGAGATTCCTATGAGGTATCTGGATTCCACCCTTTAATTAACAGGTTATCTCCACAGGGCTTGCTGTGAAGCCAGAGTCCCATCAACAGGGTACGGTGAGATACGCATAACGCTCACACCACCAATTCACACCAAGAAACAGGATGTCTGGGAACGTGCCCATACAATCGAGAGCCCATCACTATGTTTTGTCACAGCCGAGGCCCAGCACAGCTCAAGGCAGGGTTCACACGTGCGCCAGACTGACCCCTACCCAGTGGAGGGGACTTGGCCAGTTTGTAACACGTACCTTTTGATGGTACGGAGTAAACCTGGAGAACGCCCAAGAGAAAATGAAGTGGCTGGTGTGGCTGCTTGCAGCAGCTGATCCTCTGTTTCACTCCCAGACACTGAATTTTTCCCACTTGCTGAACTGCTCCAACTTGTTAGACTTACATTTCAGTCCTAAAATATTATGAATATCAATTCTGTGCTTGCTCTCATAGACTGGCAGCTCTTCCTACGGAATCAGTGCAGATTTGCAATTCTGTATGCTTTCATTTACCCCAGCTTTATGATATAATAATCCACTGGGATCATTGGAAGTCACAGAAAATAAATTACTTCTCATTGAGCACAGGCATAATGAAACAGTTGCAGCGCCAGACTCAGAGGCAGTACCCGGTTTATAAATCACACATTCTCGACGCTCAGTCAGCTGCAAATAAAATATGATTACCAGATATTTACATTTTCAAATATGCAGAAATAATTGTATATCTAAATCACTTGTCTGGAAAATCAGTTTGCCTCCCCAAGAACACAAAAAACTGCACTCATC
>NW_010406308.1:60136-67160 GCF_000710305.1 Buceros rhinoceros silvestris | reverse complement strand
CCCCCCCCTTTTAAATTCTAGGGGCTCCTGGTATGAAGGAACTTCAGAAATTTCTGCATATGCATAAAAATATATCCTAATTTCCAAGAAGGAACAAGTGGTACTTTTCCAAGTTCTTGAAGTCATATTTCAAATGCGGCACAGGCAATTTTGAAGTCCAGGGCAGCCAAAAAAGCACACTAATTGCCCTGCAAATCAAGGAGATCTATTGTCTTTCACGAATAGTGGGAAAGGGAGAGACCAAACTGGGGAAAAAAGCCACGTTTTGAGAGTTGAGTTCCTTCTCCTAACTAAGTACCAGCTTGGCTCGGGTTAGCGCCAGCTTGCAGACGGATCTGCCAAAGAACACCTTTGCACTGCTGTAGCAGAAAATGGGCTTCCTGCCCACAGAACAATTCTTCCCGCTTGGCCGAGCACAGGGAACGTAGAATACGTGTTGAAAAACCAGTGGTAGCAACTGCTTTAGAAGCAAACGGGCAGACAAATGTTTCAGCCTATAAACCAAGTCAGTACAGAAAAGTTCGGCACTGAGGTTACAAGTTACGTGGGAGATTGCCACTCTGAAGGTCCACCAGTTCTACACAGGTTGGTCCACACGAGGGCTTGTTGCGTGGAGAGACCAGGTTGGTTAAGTCCGGGCACGTGGCACAGCACGTGGGTCTTGGCTGCCAACCATCCAGGCCACGGCGGGTGTTGCAAAGCACACGGCTCCCTTGGCATCGTTCAGCCCACTCTCCTTCACATAGGCTGAAGGGAGATGCCACAGCCTTGGCCTGTGTGTGGTGGGCATCACCCATGGCACTGCTGGGTCCCTCGGTGCAGGCACGGCCTGGTGACATCCTGCAACCATCTCCCTTTCCTGAGTAAGGAGGTTATACGAGATGTTTTTCCAGTTTTACATGTTGATCTGGAATAAGAGATGCATGACCTCCTTATCACTGCCTGGGGTTGGTTGTGTTAATTGTCCTCTGTGTGTGAGTTTGAATAGTTAGCTGACTGTAAATTAGTAAAAACTGGTCCAGAATGGATGCAGCAAACGTTAAATGATTTACAGAGGAGAGAAGACATCAGAAAATTAAAAATACAGACACTGGCATTCTGTGGAAAAGAAACAATTCAGCATGTAGACAATAAAAGAGCTCCAAATGTTTGGAAGAGCAGTCCTTTCAACCAGGGGATGAAGAGCTATTTCCAGAGTAAGATTTCTCGTGGTTATCAGCAGAGACACACACCACCAGCACTTTGTACGGCAGCGCAGAGGATCCATCTGGGAAAGGGACTGAGGCTGTTCAGTTCCACTGAGGATTTCAGTGCTGTAGGTTCTGACTAGAAATGAAGATGGGGAATCTCAGACTTCTGCGGGAGAGGGAACAGAAACCAGCCTCTGAGATGAACTAGACCATCACCAGCCCTGGGAGGCTGCACAGGTGGCCATCCAGCTGCCAACACCTGGATGCCCACCGAGGGGCTGCAGAGTGCAGCAGCAACCTGGGACACAGCTCCTGTGCTGGTAGAAGTTGCATGAGAGGAGTGGTGTGAAGGGTTCCTGCTCAGCTGCAAGCTGGTGGCTCTGGTCACACAATATTAAGCTTTTTTCTGGCGGGCCATCAGGATATCAGTCTCTTTGGGCCGATGGGTCTCAGCTGTATGGTGCAGAATCGCTGTCTTGCTCACATTGGGACAGGATGCCAACCATGCAGTGGTGAAATAAGTTTGTTCTGGTGCAGCTGACAGTCTCTGGGATGAGTGTTGACCCTAGGACCTCTCTTACATTCACCTCCGAGGTAAGGAAAGGAAGTGGATAGGACGCTGCTCTAGGAACAGCATTTCATACTCAGAAGCTGGTAAGTCACACCTGCTTGAGTCGTCTTTCCCTCCCCTCTCCACACCGCAGTTCTGAGTGACCCAAAATGAGACAATGGAGAGTCATGATAACATTTATTTTTCATTTTTAACCTCAGAAAAAAATGGTGTCACACAGGAAATATTTTAGCCTCATCCCCTTACGTAGTTCAACACGTCTCTAAAAATTTTTGACCCTCTGATTTTAAACACATTTGACATAAGGACAGAGGTCTCAAGCTTCTTCCAGATCTCAAGCTCCTTCCAGTTTTGCAAAACCAGCATTCAGCTAGTGAGGAGAACCCCCCACTCAGGGAAAAGGCAAGGAGGGTTCGACCCCTGGCCATTTTTTGCTTGCCCTGCTCAGCTCCCAGGACGCAGCAGCCAGACGGACTCCCAGCGTGACAGCCAGGCAGACCGCACGTGCGCGGCGGTGAACCTGCAGCAAAACACAGCGCTTCTTGCCCAGCCAGACAGCAAAGCACGGCCACTTCCCAAACACGGGAATGAGCCGAAGATGCTGCCTGGTGGCAAGGGACTGAGCACAGGGAACATCGGGGTTGCAAGAGGGGCTGAGGGGGGATGGATGGGTATCCGAAGGAACATGGAAAGAGATGTCAGTGTAAGGACAGAGGAGGCAAGACAACCTCTAAAGTATCTGTGTTTGCTTATGAATTCAAAATCGCATATGTGGTCACTTAGCTCACCGCTGTAATGCAGCTGTCTCCAGAAAAGACACAACAGCTACGTAAGAAAATGCAGCACAGAGCCCTACAACAATTCAGCACATATGAAGCAAGGGCAGCACCCGAACAGCACGTGCTAAATGCAGGATGGAAAAACAAAACAGCCAAATAGAAGATGAGGAACAGTAATGGCTTGGTGACACTGGCAGGTTGCTTTTGACCCAACATGATGGCATCAGGCTGGCATCAAAGTTTCCCATTGGAAATAGGTCTTTTTTCAGAAGGCGGGACAAAATGAAAGCAGCAGAAACTAATGGTTTCGCCCTCCCAGAATAATCCGTGTTTCAAGGTCAGCTTGTGACTTCTAGCCTTGCTGCATACCACACACAGGCTGTAAGGTTTCACCTGTGCTTTTCGAATCCAATTCATCTCTAACCTCTTTCAGCCCTCTCTCGAGGTGTATTTTTAGCTATGCTTCATCACTCACCCAACTAACAGACTTTAAATAAATCGCCGACGTGACACCATTTATTTTTATACGTCATATGCTAATACACGATCACTGCAGTTCCTGCAGCCATGGGTGATGCTGTGTGGCGCAGGACTGCCACCCAATTGATTAATAAGCAGAATTAACAGATAATCTGTCCAGGCTAAGTCTGACAAAGCCATTATGACTAGGGCAATGTGAGGAAGAGCATGCTGCTAACCTGTATGTCCAGGGTATGGGGAGGCTGGACCAAGAGGAGGGCTGCTGAACAGCCGCCAAGAGAGCTTTTCTCTGAGTGACCTGCCAGGCCGGGAGGAGTTGCATGTTCCTTATTGCAGATGGACACAAGAGCCGGGCAGAGGAGAAACAACGTGTTAGGCATTTCCTCTGCTCTCTCTCTTCTAGTTCTTCAGCAGCTTAATTTAACGAAGGAGGGATAAGGGAGAGCATTCTGTTATACTTGTATCGGTTTTTATCATTGAAATATGACTGAATGTAGAGATCAAGGAAATACTTAGTTCATTTATATTGAGTGAGTTGTTCTCAGCTCTACTCTGTGGAGAAGGACGGTGCCAGACAGCGCAGCCAAGAGCACACAGGCTGGGAGAGGAGGAGATACCAAATAAAACATACTTGGTTTTCCTTGGCAAATTCTTTATTACGCGCCACCCCGCTGCAGAGTACAGGTCATGACTCAGCTGATGGCAAGAAGATTTTGCTGAGAGCCTTGAAGAAGAAATCTCCACAGCCTGGCAGTCTGCGATCATTACATATTTATTATCTGTATTTATGCTCTCGTACAAAGAGGAGAGGACTAAGTATGCAAAACAGCATCGAAGACTAAGGCTGTTTTCTTTCATCACGGATCTCCCGCATCAAAAGTTGTTACTCTGTGTGCGTACAGCCACACGCAGGCATCCTGCTTTATTTAACGAAGTTCCTTAGACAAAACTCTGCTGATTTAAAGTGTTTCACCCCAGCAAGGATCCCTGGATTAGGCCACATTAACAATCAGATTTTCAGCAATTTTTTTTTCAGTGAAGTGAATTTTCTTCTTTTTTAGTGTTATCATCTCAACCAGTAGAAGAAGTTTACCTAGAATCTGTATTTTATTAGAATGCTGAGTATCCAAAAAAAGAAAACAAATTGCCAAGCAAGGAGACCTTCTTGCTTCATGGAATTCCAAACAAACCTGTTTGTCAGTTTGCTCAAGAAAGTTCCAGATATCAAATTATAGGTGTTCAAGAAGTTCTTATTTTAAAGGGAAAGATTTGTGATGGGGTCTGGTCAGACCTTATAGCGACCTTCCAGTACCTAAAGGGGGCCTACAGGAAAGCCAGAGAGGGCCTTTTTACAAGGGCATGTCTTGATAGGACAAGGGGCAGTGGCTTTAAGCTGAAAGAGGGTAGGCTTAGATTAGGTGTAAGAAAGAAGTTCCTTACTGTGAGGGTGGTGAGGCACCAGAACAGGTTGCCCAGAGAAGTTGTGGATGCCCCATCCCTGGAAGTGCCAAGGCCACGGTGGATGGGGCTTTGAGCAGTCTGGTCTAATGGAAGGTGTCCCTGCTCGTGGCAGGGGGTTGGAACTAGATGGTCTTTAAGTCCCTTCCAACCCAACCCATGCTATGAAATCAATTTTCCACCGCACTAAGTTGAAAGGTAGTGGCTCACGTATCTTAAACATGTCTGGGTTTTCAGCTGCTGAAAATAAATACTGCTGGCTTTTTGATACAGACTCTAAATTTTCAAGCAGAAAGCTAGAAAAAGGGTTAAGACAAAGGAAAACCACCGCTGGACAATAATCTGTCCTACACAATGAACTTTGCTATTGCAAGCAATCGCGTCCCACAGATCCCTTTCATAAATGAATCAAGCCCCATTTTAAAACGCAGTTTTCAACCCTTTGGGCTTTCCTTTCCAGAACTTTGTCGTCTGATTCTTAGAAAACTCCTTTTAATTTCCAGCTTAAATTTATTCACAGTGATTAAATCCATTTGTTCTGCTGCCAAAATTTGCCTTTAGCTTAAATAGGTCCTCTCGATGCCCAGTGCTTATCTTCCCAGTGTATTTATAGAGAACAATCTTATCTTCTCTCAGCCTCATTTTGCTAATATAAACAAGCCAAGATATTTCATTTGCTTTTGTAAAACGCATTCTCTATTTCCCCCCAGCATTTATTAGATCAGCTATTAGATCATCTTTTCTCCCATTCCAATCTGAATTTATCTTGCCTGAACACAAATGTCCGTATTATACTTAATAATGCAGGTGAGACCTCAGCAGAATCACATAACAGCATCAACGCTCCCTCTCTCTGCTGGTTACAAAGCTCTGTGCCTGCTTCGCAGTGAGGTATAAGGGCTTTCTCCCCCCGCAGTTGTGGGATGTTTACAGTCACCCCATGGCTAGCTCCTCTGCTGCTTCCAACTAATAAGCTCAAAGTTCACGGGAGAATTTCCTATTATTATGCATAACCTTAAGCTTTGTGTTATTGATGCTTATCGCCTTTCTACGGCTCCAGTCCTGAGAACTGTGAGTTCTTCCTGTAAGTTATTCCATTTATTTTCCCTATCAGTTTTATCTGCCAGCACTGCAATGTTCTGAATTTAATAATTCCCTCTTACATTTTCTACAGATACCATTAATAAAAATGTCAACTAATATGGAGCTGAACAATAGGAATTTCACCAATAACCTGCCTCCAAACCAGTAGTTCAACAGTACCCTTTGTGGTCTCTGCATTAGCTCAGTCTTGTTTTCTCTGTTTTCCTGTATACATTGTCATCTCCTCCAGCTAATAACTCCATAAAGGCATGACACTGACTTCCCTGATGGAGACTATTCCATTATCATTGTAAGGATCAGCATAGCCAGAACAATTGTTATGCTTTCCCACCTCTGGTGGTGAACAAAGCTTGTCCTACCCGTGTGCCTCTTCTTCTATTGCACTACTTTTCCTAAGAAGGCAGCTAGAATAATCGTTTGTGTAAACCTCTGCAGAACAAGGTATCTTTGCATTCATTCGGTCGGTGAATTCCTCCTGCTCCTCCTCCTTTTGACAAAATTTTGGTGGAAAAGGCCTCTCCTGTTAAGCTTTGAGGAGCAGCATGGCCTCACCTTTTGAAACGAATGAACATCTCCACACCCCAGGTAGGCTCCATCTCCACACCCCAGGTAGGCTCCATCTCCACGTGGCAACAAACATATTCCCACAACACAAATGCAGGCACTCTCCCTCTGAGTGGTTTTTTACAACTATAGCAGGTGATGTATTTAAAAGAAGCTACTTTTTTTCTACAAACCAGACCTCTCTGGGGTCACCATAGCTAAAGCAGCACTAGTGGCCCACTGACCTGGCTAACCATGCACTCTGTCGCCACCTCCATCAGCTGATGGCGGAATGTGAGTTGCTCCAGGACTGTGGAGAAGGAACCCAGGATAAAGAGCTGTTTTTCTTTGCCTGTCTTTTCTTTCTTCATCTGCTCCCATCTCTAAGAGCAGCAAAGCAATCTCTTGCACAGGGTCTTCTCTCAGTACCTCAGCAAATAACTGCTAAAAAAAAAAAGGGGGGTGGGGGCGAATGAAGAACTCGTTTACATACAGATGACATAGATCTTTAAATATTTTTTTAATATGTCATGCAAGATATTTGCCTTTTTTATTATAATAAAAAATTCAGAAAGCTTTCAGATGCATACACCCCTCTAAAGCAGGGGGTGGTGTAACTTGATTCACTTCCTACTAGCTGAGGCCATTCCTCCTCTAAGAAGTGTGCAGCCCCCAGCACAGGTGCTGTAAGATGTAAGATACTCCCAAAACGGGGACAGCAAATTCCTATGGTCAGCTACCTCAGCAAGGCTGGACCCCTTTTCTACTGGGATGGTGGAAGCAAAAGAGCAGCAACCCCAGGAAAGAAAAATTATCGAAAGCTGCAGCTTGGTAATGCGGAGAGGTGGAAAGGAGACAGGGGTCCTTTGGCTGTCGTGCCGTAGAAGTGGTGGAAGGAA
>NW_010406308.1:44531-60063 GCF_000710305.1 Buceros rhinoceros silvestris | reverse complement strand
AGAAGTGGTGGCAGGAACAGCCCCTGGATCTGCCTGCAGGAAAAGGTGCTCCTTGTCTGTCACAACCTGTACAGCTGTGCCACTCTGCTCGTGACAGATGGGACAGATGTGGCCGCTTCCCACCCCACTGCTCATGACCAGTGAATCACAGACCATGAGGAAATCTGAGCTCAGCCATGCGGGTGTTAGTGATAAATCTAGATTACAGCACCTGCCATTCGCTGCACCTTCACAGCTGCACAGGAGGAAAAACATGTTTGAAAAAACAACACCCCCAGGTGAAGTATCAGAAGCTGTGAAACTTCTTGTCCAGTACTTCACAGAGTGCTTTTGTAATACTGTGACTCTGGATGGGTGGAACAAGACAAACCATCTTTATGCGCTTCTTCACAGAGCTGCTACAAGGAGAATAGCATCCTCCCTCTTTCCAAAGAGGACAAGAGAAGAGCAAGGCGCATCTGTGCTAGACTTTAAGAAGGACTTGCTGAAGGTGAAGCTGGTGAAGTACTGCAACAAACTGCCTGAAAAAGTCTATGACACGATATGTTTAAGAACAGGGCAGCTATTTACCTCATGGGAATAATGCAAGTATATCTGATCCTGGCCTGGGATGAGCAAGATAGACCTTACAGCTTCCCAGGGACCATTTGTTCTTTTAATTCCAGAATTCACTTTTCTTTTCCTTTGGCACTCTGATTTATCTATATATGACAAGTACTTGTTCCCAGCTAACTGCATCTCTACCTCACCCCTGGGTAATTTTTTGGTTATGGCTTAGAAAGATGTTTAGGAACTCAGATGGGGAATAAAAAAATGGATCTTGCAAAACCATCCTTAGTGAAGGATTGGAATAACATGGAAGAATGAGCTCCAGGTCGCAAAAGGAGCAGTCCAGAAAGGATATCATACCATGTCGTAAAGAAAAACAAAATGATCACGTAAAGAACTGCATCATCATGCCTATGCAAAGGAAAACCTAATTAAATCTGCTCTGGCAAAGGTAAATTTCCTAACATTTAAATGCATGACTTTTATGACCTGTCTAAACAGTTCTCTCAAAATATTGAGTGCTTGCATGCATTTGTCTCATCTGCAGCTTCTCTTGGAGGAAAAAGAATGGGCACAAAGTAAACACAACAAAATTCCTCCCTTTCCCCCTTGGCAACAGCAGTGTGGCAACTGTGAGATCCATCGCAAAACCCTGCCACTGACTTCTGGGAATTACAATTTAAAAATAAAAGAATTGTTCATGATCTGCTGTGGACAAGAGAGTAGTGGGACTCTGCCAGTGGATTTTACTGGTAGCACGGAGATGCTCGATGAGTAATTCTTGGGGTTTGGTCTAGGCCAGAGAGGGAAGTATCCTACAAGGGTGTGCCCTTCTGCCTTTAGCTTCCCTCTGTACTTTCTTACCCATCACTGTCCTCACAGTCTCTTCATCTAACCAGTTCCATCTCTATGCCTCAAACTTTTCATTTTCACCCCCTCTCCCTTGATCAGTGAGTCCTCGTATGACTGCTTTCAGACAGCTTGAGCCAGGCTCTTTACCAAACCCTTCTCAGCCCTCCACTGCCACGTGAGGTGCCTTCTTGCCCCAGCCCCAATCTGCAGTGCACTTTTATCCCGTTTCTTCCAAAAGGAAGGAACCCTCTGCCTCTTAGTCCTAGTCTCTGTCCTCCAGCTTTTCACCTACCTCGATCTTCATTCCCACTTACCGTCTGCCACCCCACTTACAAGCCAGCTGTATTTTCTCCACGCTCCAGCCCATGCTCTGCTCCACTAGCAGAGCTGCTGCGTCTCCCCTGCGATCTGCTCAGCCAGCTTCCTCCACCGCCTCCAGAGAAGGGGCAGCGCAGCCTAGCAGCAACCTGTACTCGTTGTCAGGGCTCAGACCCGAATCAAACACGGATCACGGCGACCAGAGCTGTCACTGCAGGGACAGTGGAAAGTCCTGATTTGCCTCAGGCGATAGATACACCGGGGCATGTAGGAACTTCAGCTAATGTCTTCCTATTGAGCATGATGCAATACTGGATTTCAGGTTAGTTTATGCTGGTCAAGCTTGGCAGGAATGAAAGCACAACATGTCACTACCCAACGCGTCTTCACAAACCTGAAACCTATACTCCAAAGCATAGCTCTATCACAATCTTCTAGAGAAAACACATAAAATAATTTTTTTCCATTCCTTGCTCTCAGCAACAACTAAGCCGACTAATTAAAAAGAAAATATGAACCCAACAGAGACATCCAGCATAGATAATTTCATTCACAGTAATTAGCATTTATCAAAATTATAACCAACAGAATTCAGAGTTCTACACCAGGAAATGGTGGACATTACACTAATAACTGGCTCCACTTATAACAATGTTTGCTTTAATGTCCAGCCTTTGGAATTGGTTTTGGTTGGGTTTTGTTGTTTGGTTTGGGGTTTTTTTGGCAGACTGTACACACACACAAATGCACAACCTGGAGACTCACCATGATCTCACGTCAGTTTTAGTGCGTGTATTTTCCTTGTCATTAAGCTTAAGTTCCTAATTTATACTGATTTTTTTTTGTTACTAATTTATACTGGCATGAGGCCAGGAGTTCTGTCTTTCTGTGTTCATTTGCAGAAAAAAAAAAAAAGTCTTGTTTTAAAGGTGGGTGGAATGGATCTTCACCAATCATCAGCAAATAATTGAATTAAGAGTCACACAGCTAGAACTTTAACCAGCAAGTGTAAATGAACTAGCAAGATCACGCTCTTGGGCATTCTGCTTTCAAGAGTCATTTTTATGTTTTTTCGCAACATAAAAATGGAACTTGTGTCTTTTGGAAGTTGAGAGCTGTGAAATGTTTCTGTTTTTTCCACAGTTAGCCACTCATCAGCTGGAGTACTTGTTTTTCTAGATTACTTGCTTTACGGGCTGGTTTTGGCCTGCAGATGCTGTAGAGTTCCCGGTAAATCTACTCAAGAGCTTTGGGGATCAAGCACACGAGACCAAGTGAAACTCCAGCAAATACACGTTCTTCAAAGCAGGACTTAAAAACAACAAAACCGAAGGAAGAACAGATAGCTCTCAAATAAAACTTTTATGAATTCTCTGTATAAAGAAACCTTGCAATTGCTGAATTTGCAAGAATAATTTGCAAGAATAATTTGCAAGAATAAATTGCAATGGCTTTAGTGCCCATCAGAAATCAAACACCAAACAGCAAATCTGAAAACAACACTGAAGCCTTGATGAACAGAGTTATGTTGGAACACATCTAAGTAGTCTCATAATGAAAACAGAGAATGTTTTGTTAGCTGCTGTGTTTTATTGACATCTGTTATGCCCACCTATTAAAACTGCATTTGAAAATCAGCCCTCAGATAACCAACACAAAATCAAAATGTGTGTAGGGGGAGGAATAGGGCCAAGGGGTTTGAGACAGAGGTGGGGAACCAGAAGGGACCAGAGGCAAGGGGCTCTTGGCTTCTGGGTGTGTCTTAGCTGCTGTGTAAACCCTTGGCATCACCCACAGCTCACGTGTGGAGTCCGTGTGTGACAACAGAGTACGCGCACACCCAGCCGGACAGTTGTGCTCGGAAGAGGAACAGACTGTGCTCAAAGGGCAGTGAAGCCGGGTCAGGATACCGGTGCAGCACGTCCGAAGCAAGGCTAACCTTAGTTCCCCCTTCCATCCTCGCTGTTGAGAAGTCTGTGCCCGTGGGAATAGCAATGCCCCAGTGCACTGCAAGATGCAGTTATTGAATTCATTGTCATGAAGGGGTGGTGGAGAGGCAGTGGGGGAGGAGTCACTTTTCTTCTTTGAATGTTTTTCTGGCTTCTTAAATTGCCAGAAGACTAAATAACATGAGAGAGAGACTCATCTACTGCTTGATTCACCTTAAGACTGTCTTTTTTTCAGATACTCTTATTTCAGATAGCCCTGTTATTTTTACAATCAATCCAGAAACTAGAAGAGAAAGAGGTACTCTCCAGAAAAATAAAACTGCGTAATTACCCACTGGCTCGGGTTAACAGAGATAAGCTGCTTAGTAATTACATTACAAGGCAGTCCAAATTCACCAATGTCACCTCTCTGACTTTCCCCGCCACATCTTGCAGAGGAATTCCCTCTGGGCATCTATCTAAAACTCAGCAATAAACACAAGTGTCAATAAAATCCACACGTCGCTAGAAATCAAGGTAAAACCAACTATTCTTCATTTAAACATAAGCTGCAATAATTCATATAAATAAACACACACACATTTTCAAATCAATTATATATGTACCCACTCTAGATGAATTATTCCTGCTAAAATTATTTTTAATCTTTCACATTCCTTCCCAACAAAATTTGAGCTGCAGCGATGCCGGCCGGGCTCCATTTTTATCGCTAGCTATACGGCAGCGTTAGTGGCAAGAGCACCAGAGCCGGAGCCTCCTGCGCCCAAACCTCCACTTCCATTTGTGGACTAAAAACCAAGTTACGAAGGTCAGCGAACTAAAATTCCCAACTTGCAAGCTCTGAAGTCAAAGCTCAGAGGAAGGAAATATCTCGTGGCAGGATACAGAGGGAAGCTGAGGCAGATTTTTAAACCAGAGGGAAAAGGTGAGGATTTCAAATGTTGTGCTTTAATTAGTAGCACGGGAATTCACAGCGATCTGAAACACGCTGCTTTTCGAAGTGCACTTTAAAGTACAAGCTTTGTTTATACTCTTTTTAAAGTCTTTTCTCTCCTGCTGTGAACACGACTAGTTCCTTATCCACTGCAT
Source organism: Buceros rhinoceros silvestris (assembly GCF_000710305.1). Taxonomy (NCBI): domain Eukaryota; kingdom Metazoa; phylum Chordata; class Aves; order Bucerotiformes; family Bucerotidae; genus Buceros; species Buceros rhinoceros. Next base: position 55,306 of record NW_010406308.1, on the reverse strand, counting down.
TGCAGAATAAATATAGATTACAATTTTATTTATCATCCACCCCTCTCAACTATTATTTCTAATTGTCTCAAACAGCAGCACACGTGGCTTTAACAGAACAAATGAGGCTCTGCAATCTTCCCCACATTTTCTTTCTGATACTGAGGTAATCATATCTTTCTGCTCTTGAGCTTCAGGCCTCCAACTTGCAAAGCATCCACAGACTTCACTGTTAAATTAGTATTGCCCCACCTTTACACCGCACATCCACGCAGGCTGTAATCAAAGCTTCCCCGGCTGGATTTCACCTTTACTTCCCCGAGGTGGATATACTGCAAACTCGACCTGCTTGTTGGTTTACTCTGTCCCTCAGTAGCTGCAGATGAAGTTGTAAACAGATGCACTCGTCTTTGTAGGTGTTGACAAAATGTTCAAAGTTGAGATCGAAACGTGGACATTTAAGCACGATGTCAGTTACTGCTTGGGCCAAAGCAGAGTCTTCCTCTGGTCCAAAGCATGGTGGTAAGCTTCAAAGTAAACATCTAGAAGCTGAAGAGATATTCAGAAGTATGTTTAGAAATGTTAAATCACCCAGATGTTCATTCTTGGTTGGGGAAACATTTCTGACTGCGTACGTTGCCGCCTGTGTCAAACCGGCAGTAAGCGGGTATGGCATCAACGTTTCTGGCCTAGGATATTACTGGATGTGTCATCAGAAGGCTCAAGAACAGAACACAAACTGCTCACAGGAGAAACTTCTTCCAAATCTTGCACAGGTAGAGCTGTCTTTTCTCTACTGAAGCAAGAAGATTTTTTATGCTACACATTTTTCCTTTAAAAAAGTAACAAAGCAATGTACTTACTAATTTAAAAACCTCTGCTTCTTTCCACATCCAATCCATTCTCTGCTTCTTTTCCAGCACACACACTGGTTTCACATCTTCAAAAAAACTCCATTTCCTCCAGCCTGATACCTGCAGACTCATCCGAGACCCCACCGTTATCTCATTTGGCAATGACTGCCGCTGTTACTTGACATTTTTTGGAGAAATTCCAAATTAACTGAAGATGTAAATTAAATTACAGATGTACAAAGGCACATGCCTCTTCAGGATACTCTACCAAGAATAGCTGTAAAGCTTTATTTATATAAAAATTTTTTATTTGCAAATTTTACAAATTACAAAATTTACAAATAGCCACAGCTTCGGACAGAAGAAGAAACGTGCCAAGCATGACAACTCGTGAACTCTTGAGATGACGCTGTGGTGCTTTTTGGTCAGGTGGCAATTAGGGGATTGAAAAAACAACTTGCCTTGCTTCCGGTCAAACTGGTCACGTCAGTGACCTACATCTGGCTATTTCACATCGACACAGAAGTGGAAAAGCATCCACATTACTTTCCTTACTGAGACCAGAATACTGTGGAAGGGGAAGATTTAGAAGGGCTTAGGACGTAACGTGGTAGCTGAGAATCCAGCTTTCAATGGAAACAGTCAAGTTCTCTGATTCAGACCTGCCTGACCTGAACTGTTCTGCAGGAAGCTAAGATAATGCTTGAGCAACAGGCCATAAGCCATTTTATATCGGGCAAGCTAAGCTGTCTCAGCTGCTGGACAAAGGGCTATTGTTTCCTCCTTCAGAAAGAGCTCTGTCCCAGCTGGAAGCATCGCCAGTGAGACCAACTCCCACTTAATTTCAGCTAAAAGCAAAAGATCTCCAGCAACAGCCCATCTGTACATTGAATCCTGCCCTGAGTTGGGTTGTGAGAGCAGTTCCAGAATACACTCTGATGGTTTTGGAAAAGAATTTGTGCATTGTTGCTGTAGAAGTTTCATTCTCCTCTACTGGGAGTTTTCTTCTAAATGGAAAGCAACGTTCCTTATATGGAAGGCCCGTGATAAAAATAAAAGACAGACTCACAGAGGTAGCATGCTCATACACAGAGGACAGGAAAGTCTTCTGGAAAGTCTTCTTAGAGAACTAGGCAATTAGACAGTGTTTCATACAGCTCCATCACACAAAGCTCCTCCATGAAAACGGCAGAGTGGCCTTCGGAGATTTCCTACACTACATACAACTACTTTAGTTTAAAAGGTTTTTTATTTACAGACTCTTCAGGGGTACACAGGAGATTCCCTACATCCTCTAGCACTCCTGTTTTGAGAGCTGCCCTGTGTTACTCCAGCACTGAGCACAAAACATTCAAGTTCCTGAAGGCCACCTCAGTTAGTGCCATCTCTCCCTGCTTCTGAAGAGCACTACCTGGTCCTCTCCACTGCCCGCCCTCACAGCATGGTCCTTGGGACTGGGGAGACCCAGAGTCAGAAAGAACTTTCCAAGCTCCTCTGGGTCCCTTCCTCTGAACTGCTCTAATTTTCATCTCTCAGGACTGAAGTCTTTGGGCAGAAAGCCTCTTGCTTTCCTGTCCCACGGTAAAACCAGACACATGACGAGATTCAGAGAGAGGAAGGAGAAAGCCAACAGGATATGCAGCGGCCCTTGTGAATGGCAAACCTACGAGTCACTTAGTACACATTTTCAGTGTTGGTTTGTTTGCTGGAGTTTTTTAAATTCATACTAAATCATGGCATCCTTTGCTCAAATGCATTCACTAATAAAGAAGAAATAAATTTATAATATATATAGGTTTTATTAATAAATGGGTTGTTTTTTATACTGTAATATATGAAATGTATCTCTGGTTCCCCTAACAAAGGGTAATCCAAATGATGGGTCTAACCAGCTGAGTTTGTCCTCCATGGGCTTCACAAAGATGCAATGATTACAATTCTAATGACAGCCATGATGTTTCCTGCACCAGCCCCAGAAAGCAGCGACAGCCAGGACCACAGGAAAAGGAAAAAAAAGAAAAATTGCATCTTGGCCTTCCTGATGGCCCAGGCTCCTCAGGGCTGGACCTAGTTCATCCTGGTCTGCATTCACTCCATTCCCTGGCACACAAGGAGGGACACAATATGCTCCGCGTTAGCTCTTGTCCAGCGGTGGGGGACTGTCTCTAACACCTTGCAGAAGCGCTTCCAGCACTAGAGAAGCTGCTGTCTGACAACAAGAGCTTTCTTCTCCTTTATTGCAAAAGTGACTACGTGGGTCCTTGGGACCCCACTCACGGCACCCCGCAGCTCCAGTTCTCTGCACCCAGCCCAGCGCCAGGCTCCCAACACATCTGAAACCTGCACCAACACCCGCGTTGCTGGCCCTGGCATCCCTGTACACAGCAGGAAACGTTGTTGAAAGGAAGTCTTACGCAACCCAGAGTGAACTGATTGCAAATCACTGTTTGCAGTTCGAGAAAAGGTTCTGTGCGTGGCATTTTTTTTCCAAAAGAGCAGTTTCATGGGTCCAGAGGTCAAGCAGCACAGCAAATCGATCCACAGAGGCGTGTGCCCAGCCAAGGACGTTTCTGCCACTGAACTGCTCACAAATTACGTTGCCTAAGCCAAAAAATGAAGGTAGAAAACAAGCAGATGCCAGTATCAGAGGGATTTCCACATGCCTGGAGTCCCAGGGCGTATTGATAGCACAGGGCTGTGGGTTTTATTTGCCAGGGAACCCTAGGTCAGGAGAAGCTCCCGTAAGCTTTGGAGGGCTCTAGAGTATTCTGCAAGACAAAGAACAAGCACACCAGGCATTTGCTTTAAACAACTCTCGTCCACCATCTTTTAACAAATATTCCTTGAGATAAAGGGTGATGGCCAGAGTTCAAAAGACCCACATTAAGAGACAAAGCCAGAGAAAGCACAAGAAAACTAGGGGAGGAAAGAGAAGAGAAGCTTCATTTTTCACGGCACCAAATCATGCTGGGGTTGTCTTCGGTACCTCACCTTCAGTCTCAGATCACAGAAAAGCGTCACAGACTACTCAAAGATAAATTTTACAAAGAGGTATAGCAGGGCAGAGGGCAGACCCAGGGGAGGACTTTCTTTTCAGATGTCTTGCTATTAGAAAAGTCAGTTCTCATAGTTTAAAAATGACTGTGAAGGAAGGAAAAAATAATCACTGGAAATGTTTCTACTCTATCAACGCCTAAGAAATCCTTAAAGAAATCCTCCTTTTGGTTCTTTGGTTGTGATACTATCTAAATTAAGCTAATTTTGACAATAAATGAAAAATCAGTAGAGTGAATCTGAAGTGTTTAGAGATGCAGAGTTAAAAATCAGCCATGGGGTAAGTAGAAGAGAGCTACTCTTCAGCTCCTGACTATAACTGCCTTATTTTTCAAAAGCTGAACAAGAGAGTCGTTTGAAGTCCATGAGCATTGGAGAAGTCAGCATTAAAAGTGTTTGGGTTCATGGCACACAGAAAGAGACCACACCAAGAAGGAGCGTAACGAGCTAGGACGGTTTGGGCATAATCAGTCCTCGAGTCTGCTGCGTGCGGGTGATAAGGCACAGGAACTGTTAGTTCAAACTACCAGAATACCCCGTTCCGGGGAGGGAACTCTGCAGGTCATCCAGCCCAACCCCCTGCTCCCAAACAGGGTCACCTAGGGGGGGTTGCCCAGATCAGTGCCCGATCAGGTTTTGAGTATCTCCACAGATGCAGATCCACACCTTCTCTGGGCAACCTGTGCCCGTGTGTGACCACCCTCACAGTAAAAATGTGTTTTCTTGTGTTCAGATGGAATTTCATGTGTTTCAATTTGTGCCCATTGCCTCTGGTCCTGTCAGTGGAGACCACTGAGAAGAGTCTGAATCCCTTCTTCTTCATTCCCTTCCATGAGGTGCGTACACACACTGATTAGATCTCCCCGGAGCCTTGTCCGGGCAGAACAGTCCCAGTTCTCTCAGCTTCTCCTCATATGATCATAAGATGCTCCAGAAGACCCACAGTGAGGACCTTCAGGTGACTTCAAAGAAGGTCCTAGCAGGCATTTTTCAAAGGTTTGTAAAGGTTTTTGGCCATCTTAATCCTCAGCTATGTCCTGCATTCTGTGTAGGAACATGGAATTTTAGGGAAGCATGGTAAATCATCAAAACCGTTATCCTATCAACATAGAAAATCATTCCAGTTATTTAAGAGATGTTTTGTGCAATTCTCTGAATATTATATGTATTTGTGCCGTTTATTCACTGCTTCTAATGGCCCTTCCCCCATAATTTCTACAGTTACGAGCTTCTTCTTCCTCATTATTCTAGAAGAACAGCTGCTCTTTTTAGAAATCAGTAATACAGTCTGTCTCAACTCAGTTCCTACTATAAAAAAAAGCAGCAGGAAAAAAGGAAGTCTGGAACATAAAATAATTTGCAACTTCTTATTTACAGCTGAGAAAAGTTTAAAAGTGGTGGGAGGTAAATATAGTTCTGCAGAATAGCAATCCAATACATTAATTAAAAGACATTCAGAAACAATTAACATTTTTCTTTCCTGACTCTCTCTGTGCCTTGAAGATGTGCTTGCCTATTATGTTATTTAACTACATCAGCATATGTCCCTTCTGTGTTATTTTCCCCTCCAGGATGACTTTGATGTCTGTGACCCTGAATAAGTGCAAAACTGTGACATTAGCAACATGTGACAAGCAATTCCACATGCTCAGTTAGATCCTTGCAACACATTCATCACTTGGCTAACTAGGAGGATAAAGAAAGATCCACAAAATCTGGTTAGAATCACAGAATCATCTGGTTGGAAGAGACCTTTAAGATCATCGAGTCCGACCGTTCGTTCCCCCTGCACTGCCAGGGTCCCTAAACCATGTCCCTCAGCACCACCTTCACATGGTTTTTAAACCCCTCCAGGGTTTAAACCAAACTGGGCAGCCTTTTCCAATGCTTAATGACTCTCTCTGTAAAGAAATTTTTCCTGATAGCCAACCTAAATTTGCCCTGATGCAACTTAAGGCCATTTCCTCTCGTCCTGTCATTCATAACATGGGAGAAGAGACCAACCCCCATCTCTCTACAACCTCCTTACAGGTAGCTGTAGAGAGCGATAAGGTCTCCCCCGAGCCTCCTCTTCTCCAGGCTAAACAATCCCAGTTCCCTCAGCTGGGGAAGTCCCTAAGAGAAGGTCTCTAAACCCCTCGCTACTTTTGTTGCCCTTCTCTGAACCCGCTCCAGCCCCTCAACGTCCTTCTTGCAGTGAGGGGCCCAAAACTGGACACAGGACTCAAGGTGTGGCCTCACCAGTGCCCAGTACAGGGGGACAATCACTCCCTGCTCCTGCTGGCCACACTAGTGCTGGTACAAGCCAGGATGCCATTGGCCTTCTTGGCCACCTGGGCACTCTGCTGGCTCATGTTCAATCAGCTGTTGACCAGCACCCCCAGGTCCTTTTCTGACAGGCAATTTCCAGCCACTCTTCCCCAAGCCTGTAGTGTTGCAGGGGGTTGTTTTGACCCAAGTGCAGGACCCGGCACTTGGCCAAGTGCAGGACCCGGCACTTGGTCTTGTTGAATTTCATACAGTTGACCTCAGCCCATTGATCCAGCCTGTCCAGATCCCTCTGTGCAGCCACCTGACCTTCAGGCAGATCAACACACCCACCCAGCTTAGTTCTTAGAACTTGGTCCTGCAGAAGTACAGCAATTATTCAAGAAGTCATAGGATCGCCCTACCTTGAAAACAGCAAACCAAATTATCACGGGTCGTTTGGTCCTGTGACCTGACTTTTATCTTTCTCAATATACTGGCTGCCCACAAACAGCAGCTGTTCCTCAAGCTCCTTCAGATCCTCTAAAGCCACATCGTATGTTACATGGACCCCTTGCTGGTCCTGTGGGTAAATATATTCATCTTCACTAGTGTGAAAGTCGTTACGGTTTTAGACCTCTGCACACCCCACGAACTGAGCACTATGGACCTATGCCGTGAAAAACCCCACAGAGATACAAGCAGTCGGTTCTACAAGGATTAAAATTCTGCATAATCAACATATCTACGGGTGGACCAGGCCTGGGAACACAGCATTTTATCACTAGCAAAGAACAATAAAATAAAACATTGCCAAAAACCTATTTTTTACAGGTTACACCTACTCTGTAGTTTAATTTATACTATCACGCAGTAAGGCAAACTGTACACAATTTCTATGGTGCCTAGTTTTTCCTTCAGGCAAATAAATCCACGAAAAGCACTAAGGAGTATCAACTCAAGAAGAATGGCCCTTGAACTAAGGTAGAACTTTTTTTTCTTTTACTGATTTAGCTGAAATTTGGCAAAAAGAGTCTCAAATTCTGATCTTCAAATACAAAATCAACACGTTTTTTAAAGCCTTCTTGGGTAAATTACACTTGCAAGATTTGGAGACAAGCTCCCAGTCAAAGACTTTAGCATGAATTACAGGGAAAACCCTTTGACTGATATCCCAAATTGCTGTGACATCAGCACTTGTTCCATAGAATAACTTACTATAAAAAAACCCCCAAAAAACAGAGAGAGAGCACGAATCATCTGCCTCACCAGTGAGTCACCAGTTAGCTTGGTAACACCCCAGGCAAGAATCCAGTACTGCCGTTAGCAGAAATGGCATTAGCTTTCAAAATACTCTGTTTCTTTACAAGATTGCAACAAAAGGAATTACATACATCTATTTTTAGGTGTATAAATACAGAAGTTAATCTCCCAGAAAAAACACACCCTTGGTATAGGGGTACAGCCACAAAAGCCACAAAAAAGTGGTGCTGCTTGTAAGAAGGTAGCAAGCAAGTACAAGCTTCTCGCTTTCCACTGTTTGTTTTTACTATTTCCTGGTATGGAACACACCTTTGTTCCTACTTCAGTGACAAATAATAATGCACCATGTACTGAGACCTTCCTCCTTTCCTGGCTCTCCTCACGTTTGCCTTTACAAGATCCCCAAACTTCAGCTACTAACACCTGGATTCTCAAATTCTGTTAAAAGGAAGGATGGAGGAAAGGAAATGGTATTCCGTTAGTCATGGAAACCTTAGTCAAAGTTAAATATACCGGGAGGACCAGCTTGCCAGCTCCACAGATCTGTGCTGGACCAGAATTGATCCTTTATTATAATGAGGCGTCCCTGCAAAACCTGCGCCTCACTGGTACACGATGTTGGATCAGCCTGGTCAGAGTCCTCTCCTTTTCTCGATAGGGCGTTCTGCACTCTCTGTTCTTGCTTTATTCTCCTGAACAGACTGTTTGTTTCACTTCTCTTAGCGATGGGATGCAGAACTCGCTAAAGGTTAAATCAAAGCCCTTTGCAGAAGAATTAAATTCAACTCGACTTGAGTAAATAACTGAGCAAATACTGGGCTGACTTCACCAGGGGTACAAGGGTTTTTTTAGTTGTGTTTTTAAACACTCTGATGGAGAACATTTATTGAAATATCTCCACTTTCAAGCTCTTGAATTTTTTTCTAGTGGTCCCCATTCCATTCCACTTCTAAAAATGTCAGTCAAGACTGCACTCTGCAGACGGGGCACCTCACTACAAAAATGGAGTGTTCTTACAAAACAAGCAAACAAACAAAAAACAACCCACCAGAAAAACCCCTTTAAACAAAGACTTTCTCCCTGTTTGTTTAGGAAGCCGTGTTTTAAAGAGAGTATCCAAGCCTTCTAAATACTACTTATGCCTATAAAAACCGTCAATACTCAGTTATGTGTCTATAGCAACACATCAAGTAACTGGATATACACGTGCCGTGCTTTGTGCCCGCAGGTTTTGGCTTTCCTCCCGTAGCTCTGCTCAGGTTAACTGTGTTATAAAGCAACGCTTAATGCACCTACACATATTTTATCTGCTTCTTCCAAGCTGAATCTCCACAGGGGACAGAAGAGAGTTGTAATTTGATGTAACTCATTGCTTTGCAGGGCCTTCTGTCATCGGAACTCGTGCCTCTCATGATCGTCATCCCAAGCAGTCTGCTAGGGAGGGTGTAACACCGCCTCGGATTCTCCGTTTGGGATACGCTGTGTGCTGAGCCATCACAGAAGCTCACAGCTTACAGTGTAAAGGGATTCATAACACAGGTAGACCCCAATTCTGGGCATGGATTAGATGCCAGAAGTATTTTTAAAATAATCCCATAAGCTTTGGGTTTCTAGCACTCATCAGGGGTGTTTTAGATAAGTCATAGTTAGTTTGTCAGTAAAATGCCCTATTATTGTTTCAGTTCTTGAGAGACTGTCTGTGCAGTTCATATAAAAAAACCCCAACGCATTAGAAATGGTCGTTAAGGAAATACTGTTGCCCCTGCTTCTAAATTTGTTGCCAATTAAACTGTAATAGGATTAGTAAATATTTATCTAAGCTTTAGCTGAAGTTCAAGCGTATGTATCCACATCCCTCTATTAGTCCAGGGGAAAGAGAGGCCACTAGGAAATAACGTCCCGCTCATTGCTAGGGGCTCCCTCAAGTCTTTCACAGCTAATCTCCAGATCGGAGAGCTCTTAGATGGAAGGTCAGGGTTAATCTTTGCATCATTTCTTCTACAACAGAAAAAATGAAAATAAATATATGTTCTGCAGAGTTCAGAAGGAGAGCTTGTCCAATGCCCGCTGCCAGAAAACCGACACCTCCCACTGAGAACACAGGTTCTTAAAGTACTTTTTCTGAGTTGAAAATTCAAAGATGCTGTACCACCCAGTTCACTATTTCTTTAATGAAAAATCACAATTTTCTAGTTCCAAGTAGCTTTTCATTTAGGATTTTTAATTGATTAGATTTCTAAAGGATAAATGTGGCCATATGAGAAATAAAACTGGTACCCTAAAAATATCATCAACTCTATGAGCCCCCCTCACATTTTATTTTCAAAGAGGTTTAGATCTTTTAAGTCCAGGGTCATGAAGTTTTTTTCTGGATTGGGGATGGGGTCTTGAAGTTTTAACACAAGCAACAAATGGGGCCAGAAAACCTACATCCATTTTGGTTCTAGCCACAATTCTTCCATGAAGTACCTTGAGTGTTTGGTTCTGTGTTTCTACAGCAAAACCAACCAACCAAATATGTTTTAAGTGTAAAATGTTGCAAAAACTCTTATTAAAGTACTATCATGCCTCTTCAGCCTTTTACAGGAGGACTTTGGGATGAGCATTAGCAGGGCAGCAAGAAAATTCTACAAAATTCTGTATCACAATATATCACATCAAACCACTAATGTCAGCATGACATATTGATTCTGTTCAGTATATTTAAAAAAAAAAAAAGTTGGGGAAAACAAAGTTTGATAAACCTTAGGATTTAATTTGAGTTACTATTTTCCCAATCTGTGAAGCTAAGTATTCTGTTTATATCACTTCAGCCGCATTAAAAAGAAGGCCTAAACTCTACCTAAATCTAACGAAGACATTCTAAAAATCATTAGAGCTACTTCAACAAGCGTTTCGATAGAGCAAAATGCTTCCCATTTCTCAGGAACATCTACCGTGTGTGATAAGCCCACGTTTACAAAGGTCTAGTCTAAGCACAACCAGCAGCACCAGTCTAAACAAATGTTTATCTGGCAGGCAATATTGACGTTATACTTCTACACGCCTGAAGTTTCTCAGAGGTTTGCTACAGGCCGCTGGTAGATGCGGGTATTTAGTTTGCTACGGCAAGACGCACGGTTCTAAGGAACAAGCTACCCTGAATCCCCCGGATAATGCGCAACTGAGCACACCAGAGCTTGCCCAGAGGAGAGAACTGCGCCGGGTACTCCTGGGGAAGCACGTGTTTTGGAAGACCAAAGGCTGGATGATACCTCACCTTCTAGTCAGCTGGAGTGTGGTGAGTATATACAGCTGCGAAAACAGGCCACCAGAACCCCCAGTGCCTCCTTCGGCAGCAGGGACCCAGGAGGTGTCTTCTCCAGCAGGAAATAGCAC
>NW_010406308.1:42255-44456 GCF_000710305.1 Buceros rhinoceros silvestris | reverse complement strand
GCAGGAATTAGACAGCCAGCCGTGAAGGAGAGGCCGGCAGTACTGATGGTCGGTACCCCACAGACCTGGAGTGGTTACGGATCCCCAGGCACGCTCACCGGAACAAACAGCAGCAACCACGCAGTTGCGTTTCACGTTGGATGACAGCTCCTCTCTTCAAAAAATTCACTCTGATCTCTGCAGATCTTATGCTGAATTTGTTTACCTTTAGCTGCTGGAGTCTCAGGTGACATAAGAAAAGAAGGGACAAGTAGGACAAGGATTGTCATGGAAACCTGCAGGACAGAATGATGGCAAAGGATGGCACTACCGCTTCTGTCCGAGAAACAGAAGGTCAGTATCAATTTTCTTCCTTCTTTCAGGTTTTATTAAATCTATACATACGCATATATATATCTCTCGACAATTTTAAACCCTTTTTTATTCTTCTTTCTGAAGGATGCTGGAAGCTCACTGGAGCTGGTATTTCCTACCTCCCTCCCAACGTGAGCCACTGCTGTGTTACCATCCTCAGTAGTTAGTTCCTAGTTCCAACGCAGGGAGGTAAAACTTGGATTGGTAAGTATGGTCTGATTCCTTATGATTTGACATCTTTATGCACAGGCTTTATGTTAACAAAAGGAAAAGGAAAGGAAGTGCCATACCGGATCAAATTCGTAACCCAGCCCGCACTGAAATTATCATGGCATTTAACTCCACGGTATTTTATTGCTTTCCGGTCCTTAGTGTTTATCCTCATAAAGTCCCTGGGCTGTAGGAAAGAGCGATTCCCAGACAAGACTGCGGCAAAGGTCAGACCACGGAACTTTTCCAAAGAAATTCAGACAATATATTTCCTGAAGACCTCAACCTTAGTGACATGCCTGACCCCCTAGTCCATACTTTCTCCTCCTTCAACAACAAAAAAGAGATTTCTGGGCTCCAGCAGTTCATAAGCTGAGCTGGGGGCAAAATCATAGCGTGGCAACAAAGAAATAAGAGCAGACGGGGCTGGAGCAGAGTTTTACTGCGATGCATACACAACGCCACCAACACAAGTGTATCTTAAATGCTTCAGGTAACATTCTGTAAAATCAAATTAAATACTTTGGTATTTTTCCCCTCACTCCTCAGCACACTCAACAATGTGGTACAAAGAGCAGCAAGCAGGAAAACACCTGCCGTGTTATCAACCCCACACAGGTCTTTTCACACGAACGAGGAGATACTCCACCAGCGAGATTAAATTGGCACTAGTACCAGTGTCAGTGAGAAGACCACTGAGAGTCACACAGTATTTACTAATTGTGGAACATAACGGACAGTGATTTACTAGGCATTATCCAATTAATTTCCTCAGGCAATCAAGTATAAAAGAAAAATTGGTCCTCTTAAGCCACTTTTCTATCCCGATCTATTTAACTGCTTCGCTTGGATGGCATAAATTGGAATTACTTTCAGTGTGTTAAGGGGTTTATAGTATTGATTTTGGCGTTGTTTTTTTCTGATTATAGAAAATCCTGTTAATGCATCTCCACAAATTGGTGCTCGTCAAATTTATCCTGCTCAGCACGAGACATCCCAACAAAGGTAAGCATAGAAGTGACACAGATAAAGTCGGGACTACATTGGCTGTTCTACGAATTTGCAAGTTGATACGAGTACATTGCCTCCAAAAATTCTGTCAAACTAAATAAATCTTGATAAACTGCCAAACAGTGAATTCTTTACATGCTCTTTGCATTGATAGATTATCTGTTATCTGATTTTCCCATCCTTACCTTTACCCATCCTTACCTTCCCCAGCATGATCACCCTCACTCATCCAGTTCTAATTGACTCTAAAATTTCTTAAATTTTAGAAAAACTGGGTCCTTCGATTTCTTACATAAAATAATGTCAGGTAAAATGGAATTGAAATGTATTTTCCGGAATCGACAGCATTAATTGTATTATATTAAATTAAAAATCACAGTAAGAACATGGACTAAGCATGGGATGAAGCATTTCCACTCAAAAGTTCCACTTTAAAAAGACACAGAAAATGCTGTATGAAAACTGCCAATGGAGTGAGGAAAAACGAGATGGGAAAAAGTGATGGCACATTTTTGAGCAGAACTGAATTTTTATTTTAAAAACATTGAGGCCTGGATAATCCTTTTTTGGTGGAGGATCTAATTCTCATTTTTCAATGACCATCACGCCTAGTCTGTTTCAAAACT
>NW_010406308.1:41769-42043 GCF_000710305.1 Buceros rhinoceros silvestris | reverse complement strand
CCCAACCCAGTCATGGACTCAGCGCTCTTGACAGAAGAGGTACAGCGCAATCTTGTTTTCCCTCTTTTTTTTAATCAATCACCATGTCACTTACGTGAGTCAACCCAGGGTTTGTTGGTTGGTTGGTTGGCTTTTTTCCTGTATTTTTCATTAAGTAATCAAGTATTTTCTGGTCAAGGCCAGCCTGAGGTGGGAAGAACTGTGTGTTTTCACACGTGGGACCTTTCCCTGACAGAAAAGTGCAAGTTTATTTTTGAATACAGAGTTGGTATCC
>NW_010406308.1:36085-41678 GCF_000710305.1 Buceros rhinoceros silvestris | reverse complement strand
CAGCAGGAAAGAAGGGAATGGGGAAAGGCTAAACGCTGGCACTCTCTCTCTGTTCCCTCTCCTCTGCTCCTGTACTACTCTCTGCCCTGATTTGTCCTGGCCAAGAGCTGGGGTGCAAGACCTTCTCATTAACACTGGGGCTGCATCCAGCCCCAGTAACTGAGACCTTCCCGTTTTTAAAAAAAAAAAAACCAACAACAGCAGAACAAGGAGATTGTTAGTCCTTTCTTAAGCGGCCACCAGGACCTACTGGTGCAGGCAGGCAAGCATGGGTATGGGGAGGCAAACCAAGCACTGGGCTGCAGAGGAGGAACCTCTGAGGTGTAACACTCCCGTGCGTAAATGCTTTTATACTTGTCAAAGCAGCAGCTGTGGACACCTTCTGAGTCAGAAGGAGAGTAAAGAAATAGGTGATCAAAGCCCATCTTCACCAAAGGGTCACCTTCAGGTTCAGAGCATTCGTCACAGAGCTCACCACATAAGGCTGTCACTGTTCCTACAACTTCCAGATACCAGAAAGGTAGGTCTGACTTCTTATTCGCTACCCTGCCAGTTACCCCATTTACGTTTTAGGTCTTTTCCCCCCTCCAAAACTTGAAGATCTCTCAGCTCTCACAGTTACTGAACCTCCCACAAACGCCACTTCCTCCCCAAGAGAAGTGACTTGCTATCACACCTGCCCCTGCACAAAGCAGGCATCCGCTGTCAGGTCCACAGGTACTCCAGCAGCCAAGACATCCAACATCCTCTTCCTCCTCTCTCCTCTGCACACACATGCTCACCCATTCCCTAATAAGACAATCTCCAGTAAGTACCAGGGCACACTTCTGCTGCCCGCGGCCCCAGCCCTGCTACAGGCATGTACACAGGCTATTTTTAGGTAGGTGTAATCTTGCGCCACTTGTGCCATGACTGGACCAGTGGCTGTAGAGCAGCTAGTGAGCCCCAGGGAGGACAGGGCATCACATACGCAGCCTGGGCACGCAATTGTACACTGCAGCGGGGCACGTCCTGCTCAGCAGCAGGAGCAGGAGCCTGAATTTTCAAAAAAGGAGAATGCAGGTACCCAAACAGAAATCTGTTAGAGATGCTCTCTAGCAGAGGTGGGAAGCACCTGCTAGATGTGTTAACTGATCATGATTCATCATTTCTCCTTCTAAGCACCTGGTGGAGCTCAGAAGAAGCATAGATGTCCTTCCAGGCATGATCGTAGCTCTCATGAGGTATGAGAAGCGGCAGAACCTGACCACACAGGATGTGGTTCGAACACGGCTGACGCATGTTCCTGGAGACCCTCCATCACCCTCCTTTGTTCCAAACCACATCAAACCCAGACAAAAGATTCACACGGCAAATGAGTCAGCGTGCCAGCCCCCATCCGCACTGAGTCGGGGTCAGTTCAGGGTACTTGGTGAGGGAGCCTCTGCTCCTCCTTTATTTGGGAAAGCTGCTGCTCTCCTTCCAGGGTGAAAATACAGAAACGAACTTGCCTGTCACAGCGCGGGGAGGGAATACACCGGGTGAGACAGAATATGAAAGCGCCTTTTTGCTAACTGCGATTTGTGAAAGGGCAGGACTGCTGGATAATCCTCTCTCCTTTGCTGCTACCCCTCAGCCTTGAGGAGCGTACATGTTTCTTGAACAAAACCAAACGTATTGTATTTGATTTTACTTTTGTTAGTGGTGATGATGACTTTTGCCCAAGCTTTCCAGAGAAATTCCGTGCTGTGGTGAGCTTTGGAAGAATGATTTCTTTATGAAACATCTGGCATGGGGAAAAGGTCTGAAAAAAAGATCATAAAAGAAAGCTTATTTCAGTCCTAAATTAAAAAAAAAAAAAGAAAAAAAGAAATGAGTCCGTAAATAGTTACTCTTTTAAGAGTATCATAAAAATCAAATCCATTCAATTATTTCAAATATTGTAAAGCCAACTTCAGCTGCAAAGTCTACACATCCACTTTCTGATTTCTGCAATTCAGAGTTCTCTCAAATGCTTTGTGAGAGCCACAAAAGTAAATAATGAATGTTAAATAGAAACCACGGAGAGTAAATATATACAGAACACAGCCAAAAACCAGGTTAAACAAAGTCAGTAGTTGTACTAAAGTAATTTTTTAAAAACACATCTAACCTTGCAGGACTTTTTTTATTTGCTGTTTGTATCAGAAGCATAATTTGAAGAACATGGCCATGAGTTAGCAATTATTGGAATCAGTAGAATTCTGTTGATAGGAGTCCTAGCAAAGCAGTGATGGGAATTCTAAGGGAATTAAGACCAGGAGTTTTATATCTGTTTATCATTTGTTTTGAACAAAGATACTGAAAAGTCAAAGCAAACACTGCATCAGTGGTTCCCTGGGAGGAGAAGACCAAGGAGCCTGGCGGCATTTCGGGGCTGAAATACCTCACATGAGCTGGAGACAGGGCTTAGGCTGCTCTGGCGTTCCCAACAATGCCTGGGCACTAACCAAGGACTTTCCGTTTGGCAGGAATGTGATTACTGACAGAAGAGGGCACATAGGAGCACCACTTCTGCACGTCTTCAGAGAGGGGATCTCTTTTCTGGTTCCTCTGTTAAACTGGGAGCTGAACTACCAGGTGTCCTTATTGCTCATAGCGCTTCAGGCTCACCTGGGGCTCGAGAGGCAGCAATCTCAGCCTCTGATTGCCTGAGCAGTTTTACTGGCTGAGATGTTTCTACAGATCCAGTCCTATATTACCAGTTCACCATCTCTCCTCCTGGAGAGGCAGAGAGCTCCAGTTATACCGGTTTTACAGATGAGGATACCAGAACAGCTCAAATGTCACCGTAAAAGTGTCCGTACACCTGACCAGCCCAGCACACCCTGACTTTCTCCCCCGCCTCTGCAGCAGGCGTGAGTGGGCAGAGCTTACCGGGCATAGGGGAGCCAGGCCTGCAGGGGACATCCATCAGGTGCAGTTAGGACCACTGGATGCCACTCTTCACAGAGGATCACCTTCGCAAGACAATGACGTGAGGTGTTGGGGTGGCTTAGGGTCATTGTGGATGCGGAACAGGCCTGACCAGTGAATGCACACGGTTGTTTTTCCGAGGAGGCTGGCTGGCGGGCAGCCCAGGCAGAGCTGTCCTGCAGGACATCATCCTCCAAATGGCCAAAAAATGGCAATATATCACCAGAATCAGGAGCACCCATGAAGCTAGAACCAAAATAGAGACACTCAGTAACCATCCCCTGGGACACACTGTGCCCTACTAAGTTTTGGACTTGTACCTCACTATCGGAGCATCTCTACTTGCCTTTTGAGCACAGATCTGAACCTTGGTCACGTGAAAAAAAAGCTGTTCTGAGCAATCCCTTTGACACAAATTCCAGGGCTGATTTTGACCTGACTTAGGTGAACTTCAGAACTTTTGAATATTTATACTTTTTGAAACCACTGACATGAGAAAGAGGAGGAAGAAAAATCTCTATAGCACCTTAGCAATGGGTCTTTAATGAATTCAGGCACATACACAACACACAAAGCTGAGGCAACCTTTCTCTAGAGATTTCAATTTCCCTGTAAGTGTCCAATAAATAAATTAAAATAACTTCATATTAAATAAGTAATTTATATAACCTTTACAAATTTTGAATGAAGGTCCATCACTTATCCACTTTTTATCCATTGTTTCAGTTTTATCAAAAGCTTTTGCTGCCAGGATCTACTTCAGGCTTAATCTGGTTGACATAAAAGTAACTACGAAACTTTTTAACATTTCTGTGTGGTTTTGGTATAGGAGGCAATATTTAGTAGCAGAAGTCAGATGCATTCCCTTTTTATTTTCAACAGTCATTGAAAGGGGCTTTTGACTCTACAGAAATACGGTACCTTGATAAGGCCTGAATTATATTAAAAAAAAGATAACCACCCGATTTGTCAGAAGAAACATTTTAGACTTTAATTGCTGAAATGTATCTGGGTACATCCTGAAGACTGGTTAGGACTGACACTCCTGAAAAAGGGAAGTTCCTCATAATTACCTTTATAATGAGGATTCGGGTAGCTGTCTCTTTCAAAGCCCTGGCTGGACCTAGTACACCCCAGTTCTCAGACCGAGAGACCTCTGCGTTGTAAACTGGAAATGTTCTTGTCATCTGCTGTTTGCAGAAAATGCTTCTAAATTTCTGGACCACCGAAATCATAAAAGGAGATGGCACTGTTATAAATTAAATCCTACAGAAAAGTAATACTGCAAATTACCGGCTGAAAATACAATAAATAAACGGAGTGATCAAGTGACAAAGGAGACATTCTGTCCTGTGGTTTTTTTTTCCTTTCCAGACACAATGAAACTCCCTGCTGTTAGCTCTGGAGCCTCCAAGACCAGGATTTTCAAAACCACTGTCTTCCAGTCAGAGCCAGGGGCAAATTTATTATCACTGGCTTCGGTAGGAATAGCATTAGCCTAGAAGATGTGCTGTGAAAATCCTGTTCAAAAATCAATCGGCCACTGCCAGCGTACCATGAAGGTAATGTACCTCGTTGCCTGGTTGTGCTTATCTCAAGTAGCTCGGTTAGTTCAGCCGTACTAATCAAACGTCATTCTGACGAGAGCCTTACAGACCGGTTTGTGCAACCAAACCTTTGACCTGCGCCGCTGCACCACCCGGTCTCAGACACAACACCACTTCCAAGGCAAGCACCTATTTCAAAGCAGTACATTATTTCTCTATAACGTTTATGCATCTCTTTCGGATCCCGGACACTCGGGCGAGATTTTCAGTTCGTTTTGCCTTTTGGATGACAGAAAAGATGAAAACCAGCGTTTTCCTGCTGCGGAGGCTCGTCGAGGTCCTGGGCGATGGTGTGTGGCAGCTGACCTCTAGTGGAAGTGCCAAAGCTTGGGGAGACACCAAACAAGGCCAGGAAAACTCGAGAAAAATGCACAAAAAGCATGAGTGATAGCTGGGAGAACGAAAGTGCACACTCAGAGCCCTGACGCTGAAAATACGAGCATCAGCAGTTAAAATAGCTTAGTGGGAGCGAGCCAGGCCTTTCTGCTGCTTCTGACAAGAGCAAAAATACCCACAATCTTATTTTTCCATGGCACAAAACACCGACTGTTAATAAATAAAACTTCCTTCATACATTTAAAGACTTTTTTTTTATTTCCTTTTTTATTTCTTCTTTTCTTTTAGTATTGAGAAGTACATTTCAGTTACAAGGGAAAAGAGTTCCGTCTCATCAGCTGAATTCTTGAGATCCGTAAGGTTGTACTCAATACCAAAGTGAGAAAGCAGAAGATGGAGCTGAGGTTTCAACTCCTCAGCTTCATTGCCGTGCTGGGGCAAAGTGAATCCAGCGTCCTCGTGGCAGGATTCTGCAAAAAGCCATAACCAGAATGGCTGGAGAACATCAGTGCTTTAAGGAACATGACTGTAAAATACTGTAGGCAATGTTCTCAGTGCCCTTGCTTTGCACCCACACAAGGATGTAATTCCTCTTTTTTTGTCCTGAAGCAGAAGTGGGGAACCCATAGCGTATGGACTTCTATAATTTTCATTTCTCTTCTAAGAAACGGCCTTCCACTGGACCCCAGAAGTCTAACAGCCGCTGCAGGGCAGGG
>NW_010406308.1:34452-36056 GCF_000710305.1 Buceros rhinoceros silvestris | reverse complement strand
AATGCCTGTCTTCTAGCACGGCAGGAACACCAGCTAACAAATCCTACTGCCTGAACAGAGTCCTGGCTCAGGGGTGTACAACATTCTTCTCACACACCCCGCCCTGTCAAATCTTCACGTGCCACAAGAACTTCAAGTATGTTACTATTTCAGGTTTGTCACTCCTGTGGTATCTGATTCTGGCACGATGCTGCTATTGCAGACTTCTGAGACAAGGGCGTACTGGCGATGGCTGAGTTTGGCCTGGTATCAGCGCTGAAGAGTCTGTTGGCAGCCAGCTTTAGAAGAACTGAACTGTTTTCTCCTCCTTTAGCTCTTCTCAGGCTTGCTCAAGTCTTTGAAAGTATTCCCTCATCACTGAAGAACCCAAACTACTGTGTTCCTGTAAGTTTTGTCATCTTTTCTTCCCTTTTTTCAGCTCTTAGACAGGTATATTTAACACTGGGGGTTTGGTTGGTCGGTTGGTTGGTTTCTGTCTCAGGCCAAGCCATAACAAACAGAAGCACTTCTCCTGCTGCTACTTTTCCAAAGATTTTTGGAAGTCCAAATAAGGGTCAGCCAAGTCTCCTTTACTGGGGGTACTGCTGATACAAGCACAGATCCTAACGGGCAAGTTACAGTGTGCTAAAGTTCAGCGAAGCTCTTGGAGTTTAGTGGAACTACATGTAATCTAATTAATTATCTCATTGTTTCAGCAACAGAAGACCATCTGCGTTTCTATTCCGTGCTTTACTTCAGCTTTGTTTTTAATGTCTTGTTTAATCATTCTGTCGCTTTGTCTATGAAGCTCAGATCTAGAGAGCAGATGAATGAAGGTTATGATGGTAATACGATAGTGTTCCTCAAATATTAGATAACTAGATACTGAAGACCAAAATGAGATAGAGCACTTCCGAGTTGCTTTTTAATACCAGTAAGGGTCTGCTCCATGGCTAAATGAACGGCTCAGGTGAACTCTATAAGATTGTAGGTCTTACGCCCTTCTCTGTACGTTATTAGCTGTAACCGTATCATCGTATCCGAGATCACAGATCATCCCTCCCTCTACTGTCCCACTCATGTAAGAGAAACAAGGGGTTTCATTTGGAGGTAAGAGTTTAACCCTCCTCACCCTGCACCTTAACGCCAGTAGTGATGTATTCCTGGAGCAGTGCTGCCGTATCCCCCTACCGCGGGACCCCCTAGGAGGGGGAGGGGGGGCAGGGTAGTCTAAAGAGTGAGAGGGCTGCACCAGTTCAGTCCGTTAGAGCTTGGTTAGACCACTAGGGCTACAGGCTCCGTATCTGTCCCAGGTAAATCTGCACTTTCCTTAGCACTGTTCTCAATTGGCCCTTCGGGCAGCGTCACTCCAGGCCAGGGCTGTGCCTTGGTCCCCTGTGGTCCCCTGTGCAGACCCACAGGTACATCCCTTGTGGTAGAGGTTTTCAGTGGTGAAAGGAAACATGGAGGACAAGTCACAGCCCCTTTTCCTTCCTCCACACTGTCCAGCCCTCTTCTCAGCTGCAAGGAGGAGGTCTACACCCTGCCTAGTCCCCTGGAGAAAGGGGTTGTGCTTTTCCAGAGACAGTCCTGCGAGCTCCTATAGTCCCACATCACCGCCCCTC
>NW_010406308.1:31428-34305 GCF_000710305.1 Buceros rhinoceros silvestris | reverse complement strand
CAGGAATGCTGCCTTGCTTGCTAAGCACCACTCGCGGGGGTAATTACCCAAACAACATCACTCTCTCTGCCTTTCTTCAGAAGTAAAGGGAACTTGAAAATAACCGCAAGGAGATTTTTTTTTTCTTAGAGATACTTCAGTAGGAGTCTAAAAACCATAGCCCTCTTCTCTTAGTTTCTCCAGAAACAGGCTGCCCACAGAAATATTTTAAATAATGTCCTTGCAGAAAGTTGGAGGGGTGAGTCTCAGGGCTTGGCATAATCAGGACAACATCGTGGATTCTCCTCTGAACTGGTCTCACCAGTATCCTTCTGAACCTCCTGTTTCTGCAGCCCAGGGCACAGTAAGGTGAGAAGAGCAACCGCTGCAGGTTCAGCACTCCAGACTCTGGAATTTGGACACCAGATTTCCAGGATTCTTGCTGACTTTAAAACCCACCTGACAAATTTCTCGAGCATACAAACCAAGGACGGCAACGTTCACACCGCTGACCTTTCTCAAAGAATACACATCAATAAACGCATTATATGGTTTTGAGGGAAAACTGATCATTTCTCACCATTTCTTCATAAAACTCTTCAACGGAGGAATACATCAATATTAAAAATATCTGAATCCTTGTCAAAAGCACTTCTTAATTTGTCCCAGATTTCTCGGACCATGTAAGGACATTTCTTATCAGTCACATTCATTCTGTGAGAAACAGGCAAATGCTGGATGACCTGGAGTGAAGACCCTATCTGTTGTTATTCTCAGTCATTTAGAAAGCATACAAATTGTTTGGTTGCAAATTTAGTAATAAAATAAATTACAAAACAGAAGAAACAAATCATAGCCATGCATCGTGTGTAATTCCAGAAGTTTATTCACTGTCAGTGACTTGTAGCACTCATATAATAAAATCATTACAGAAACTAGACAAAATTCAGATTTGTTTTTGAAAGGTGATGCTTAAACAAATACCCCTCAAGTCTACAGACTATTAATTGAGATGACTCAGTCCCCTGACAGTGTCCCGCTCTATGAAAACATCATCACAGTAATAATACAGAAAAAAAGCCTCTCCAAGCTTTCTCCTTTCCATCCTAGATCTCCTCAAACCCAAGCAGCTCCGCACTACACACTCTGCACCCAGAGAGTTCATTACTCCTCTTACCTAAATTCAGCCTCATCATTGTAGTATTTCCTTTCTGGTAAAATCAATCTGCTAAAAGATTGAGTGTCATACGTATGCAGTCTAGCTCATTGCCTACAAACCCCTAGATTTCTTTTACATTGCGTTTGGTCTTCCTCAGCTTACTTTCCCACCCAAGACTTGAATGCTTCACAGTTATACTTCATCTTACCTGGAGAAAATGGTGAATACACTTCAGAGAGCGCAGGTGACACAGTAACCACCGGGTGAAAACCACCAGATCTTCCTGTGGCACTCACTACGTTCACCGGATTCCTCTTTCCTATCAGGAAACTCTCCCCTGCCACTGAAAGTCTCGCAGCCCTCTGAACTGCATCGCTGTATTCCTCTGTGATGTGACTAATTCACTTCTGTTTATAATATAAAAGAGACACCGTCATTTTTGCATTTCTTCACCTTCTTAGCTAGCTGATTAGCTAGAAGGCCATTGCATTCCCATGGCATGAGGAATCCTAGATTAAGAGTAATCTCGAAGTTTATTTCCTTCCTAAATGTTTACAAATGGTATTTCCAACCCAATGAGGAACAGAGAATTTCAGACCAAATAGTGAATCTCTCTGAGCAGTTAATAATGACCTTAAGCAGACAGTTGAGAGTCAATGCCCAAAGAAATATTCTGGAGATACATTGCCCTTAACATTCACAGTGTTTCATCTGGATGGAAAAAAATGCATTGCTAAGACTTCTTTTTCATGAACAGCTGCTGCGCTAGATGTGTATGTGCTAGATCCTAAGTTGTGCTTCCTACCTGACAGAGAGGATAAAGCTGTTCAGTAACACCACAGTGCGTACAAAATCTCTTCCATCTAAGCATGCACAAATATTTACTCTGGACTAGCTGAGTAATTCTGTCTGTAAAAAACTAACCCCCCCCCCCAAAAAAAAATAACAGCGTATCACATATTTGTAAAGAGCAACAGCTTAACATTACAGGAAACTTTAGCAGTGTATAGATCATCATTAGCATCAGAGCATAACACCAAAACTACAGTTAGTCACCCAGGCCCACTGTGCTGTTATATTTATCCGTGAACGGTACTTCCCCTAAGTTGTCTCAGTGGAAGTTCTATTGTGGGAATGAAAAAAAATCAGTTAATCCAAGGAAAATGCAGAATTCAGTCCACTGGACCTAGAAATTTGAACTCCACTTTGAAAATGAAAATAAAAATAACCTACAACACAGAGGACAAGAGGAAATGGCCTTAAGTTGTGCCAGAGAAGATCTAGGTCAGATATCAGGAAAAATTTCTGTACAGAGAGGGTTGTGCAGCACTGGAACAGGCTGCCCAGGGCGGTGGTGGAGTCCCCATCCCTGGAGGTGTTTAAAAACCGTGTGGATTTGGTGCTGAGGGACATGGTTTAGGGACCCTGGCAGTGCAGGGGGAACAATTGGACTCGATGATCTTAAAGGTCTCTTCCAACCAGATGATTCTGTGATTCTATGTTCTAGAACAGACAAAAGCATCAGGGAATGAGGAGAATCTTGTCCCAGCCCATCTGACCTGGCTTAGATTCCTGTCCTTTAAAGAAAGAGAAGAGGATATTTTCACACTGTACACGGAAACGGCAAGCGCTGACATTTCGGCGCCCGTTGTCAGGAAGGGGTTTCATATTGTTTTTATTTTCAAATGTCTACAGTGCAGCCTGCTGGGCCAGGGGAAAGCTGCTGGAGCGCCGCAGCA
>NW_010406308.1:8782-31279 GCF_000710305.1 Buceros rhinoceros silvestris | reverse complement strand
GCGGGCTGGCGCCCCCCTTCTCCAGCGGCTCTCTGCCTCCCTCTGCTCGGCATCAGCCGGAATAACAGTTAGAGGTTTTACTTCTGACACCTGCAAACATTATAACACTTCCCATTCTGTCTTTACACTGTTCTTCGTTCCAAAAATTGTATCACTTCCTCTGATTTAAATTTTCAGTTACTACTTGGTGAAGAGCAAAGAGATTTTTTACTTTTTTTTTTAAGCCAGTGTGCTGCCACTACCTCCCTATAAACCTTTCTTCAGTATCTCTTCCTTTTCTCTTCTGAAATAAGATGCTTCCTTTGGAATTGGAACAGAACTGTAGGGGAAAAAAATGCTTAACAGGATGCTGTTACGTAGAAGCTGGTATAAACCAAACATTTGTCAGGCCCAACACAACTCAAATGGTGAAGCAAGCAAGTTTAAACGTATGAAAACCCTATATTAAAGCAGCAGAATTTATTTCATTAGCAGACTTTTTTTTGCAAACCATTTTCTTCCACCTCTATTTTTTTAGTCAAACCCCTTAAAAAGTCTGTCTGGGTGCTCATCAGTTCTATGGGCGCATATTTCAACCCACAGCTCTGCAGTGGAGCTCCTTGACAAGCATCCTTCACAATTTAGACAACTTCCTTCATAACAGGCCCATATCACAGAAGGAAGGGCTGAGAAAACCTCTGGAGGAGAACTATTTTTTAAATTCTCATGCATCCATGTACTTACAGCAAGCATATATCATGAATTTTTATTTACCTGAATAAAATGAATGCGTGCAAATTAGGAATATAGGCGAAAATCAGATCATTAAAGAAAAGGACTCCTGAGTCTTGTCCAAGAGCAATACATGGGAAACTCTGCTGGACTTTAGAGCCCTAAAGAGGTAGGACCAGAAGGGGGTTTCTGATCATCTACCACTTCCACTGCTCTAAGACAAGGAAAAGTAAATCTGTTCCTAAAGGTGTTTGTCTATCCTGTTCTTAAAGATGGTCAGCAACATCCTGCTCTAGATGTCAGTGTTTAACTCACACTATCTTTGGAAAGCTTGAATTTTTAGTCCATTATTTTCTGTCCTATTCATAAATGCAAACAGAAGCTTATTCCTTTCATCTGTTTTTACAGCAGTCTCCCATGTGTCTGAAGACTTTTGGTTTAGAGAAAATGGAGTGGAGACATAAGTCCAGCTCCTTTCCTTTTTGTCTCAAGTGTTCTTCACCTCTCTTTTTCTTCACTTATTCTCCACGTGGTCTACAGCTTCCACGAAGCATAACACCAAACCTGGGTACATTGTCATAGCTCGCATCTCATCATTGCCAAGGAAAGGAAGAGCTGCTCTCTTACACATGACCATTCTCATTCTATGTACTACTGTTATGTTTGAAGATTCTTCCTCTTCGCTGTGAGAGGGAAACACTTGACATGCTAGGGAGATTTGAAGTCTTGCTTACAATACACAACATGACATCAATTTAGTTTATGTTTTGACATTCTACTCCATATCAACCATGATTCTGTGATAGAGACACAATGAAAAAACTGCTATTCCTGGCTCCCACAGGTGTGTTCAGGTCTGGAAATTGAACAGGTACATACACATGAAACTTTTGAATCGTGACCAGAGAAACTCAAGAAGAGATACCAATGCATTGCTCTAATCTCACTCCCTCCTTTGTTCCCCAGCAAATTCCTGTTACCTACATGCCCTCCTTGGTACGCCCTGGAGTATCCTGTAGTCTCCTCTTTCCGCCTTCAGCTCTGCCAGCTGTGCTGCTAGTTCGTGTTCCAGCTGCTGGACTTCTTGATAGAAGAGATCTGGTACACTTTATCCATAGTGCCTATTTCAGTCTGGCAGACCAAAAGACAAAGCTGTCAAGAAGAAGATCCTTTCTCGAGAGCAAAACACTTGGGAACTCTGGACCTGGAGAACTGTCCATGTAAAAACCACAAACTCCCACTCCTATACAGACAGTATAGTAGCACCTTCCTTAAAGAAGTATTTATTCAGCATCTCTTTTAACAACAAGACTTTTAATAACAGAAACAGAACTGGGTGAGTGTGATTTTTCCCATTTTGATTGCCAGCCCGAGGAAAATAGGAAAACTATTTCAGGGCAAAAATTTTCAAATATCCTCTTGCATCCCACTAACAAATGCCATCTCCTCCCTCCTTCACCCAGTTTTTTAAGGACACTTGAGAAAGCTTAGGTAATTAAACATTAAATTTGATGTGCCGAATAAAACATTACAAAAGAATTGATACATCTTTGCTTTTGCATTTTCCAAAACAAGATACGCTGACATAAAAAATATTTTCTCCCATTTCTCTCAGCTGAAACTATTGTTTAAAGTTGACCAGAATACAAGGAATGAAAGAATTTGCATGAAATGTGACTTTTTGACAAATGTTCTGTCTGCAAATAATCCACTACTACCAAATTCTCTCACTTGTAATGGGAAACACTTGCTATGTTAAAATTTCCAAAGGAGCCAGGTTCTCTTCCCAACATCTGGAATTACAGTTATTCTATTCGCTCGTCGGTGAGGGGCAGAATCAATTAGAAAAATTAAACAACACCACCAAAAAAAAAGAAGCAAGTCATTGCAGAAAGATTTGGGATTTCTGTCTTGGAAGGGAAAGGGAAGAAGAGGTGAGTTCATTTGTAAATCAATCACAGAGCAACCATCTGTAGCATCTGTTTCTCAGCAGTTTGCAGAATCCTTCTGGCTGTCTGGGACGTATGTAGGTCGCTCTGAAAGTAATGCCTCCTATTTGTTTGGAAACTACACGGAAACTACAACAGATACTAAGAGCACAATAACACAAACTGATAGAGCACATTCTGGGCTACAACACACTATTTTTGGACATAGCCACCGCCGCTGGCTGTGCTTTTTCACCGGTGATGAACAAGGGCCTGCCATACTTGTGAAAAACTGCACCAGCAGAGGGGTCCCACCGTCACTGTCACCACTGCTGGAACACACCATCCACCACCGACATGCCGACATCCACGTTTGGTCTCTGTAAACGTTCAGCGGCACTGATGAACGTCAATGGGTGCCGGTTTTTCCGCATGGAGGGATTCAGTTACACCTCTTTGCTTCATACACACTGCCATGTCAGACGCCGTGTTGTCAGACCCGCCTCTGCTGCCGTCTGACTAAATTTAACGGAACATTGGCAGAAAGGTTCCACCTCTACTGCCAGACCACCAACATCTGCCTCTGACATCACGGGCCAACGGAATAAAATAGGAGGCATTACTTTCAGAGAGGCCCTCGTAGCTTCTCCTTTTTTCTTTCATGAGAGAACACTGAAAGATGACAGCTGTTGGTGCAGACACAGGTTTGACTTGACAAACACAGGAGATGATGGTCAAGAGGCTGAAAATAGCAGTGTAGGACATACCTTTTGGGGGCTCTTCTTGGTGGACGGTATCCCAATTTCTTGGGCAAATCCTTGTTTCTTGATATGGGACTGGCCTTGTTGATAATAAGAGCTGCAAACAAAGCAGCCACGAGAAGGAATCAGAGAACTCAGATCTCCGCACCTGAATTTCAGAGCTAAAAGAAGAGGAAATTCAGGTAAAAAGGGATAAAAAGAAACATCAGGGGACAGAATGACTAAAATGAGGAAGGAAATGTTACCTAAAAAACCAGACTACAAGATTTTACTGAACCCAGACAGTGATCTGGGTGAAATCAATGTGAAGCAAGGATTATATTCATACACTACAGACAGATGCCCATATGAGAGCTTAAACTAACAACATAAGACATGACAGCTTACACTATACGCATAATATAAACAAGGTGGAATACAACCACACCTTCACAGAAGGATATGAGATGCTCTGGAGAGACTGAATTTATGGTCTAGGTAATGAGATAGTCTGGTGTTCTAATGATTTAACATTTATGAAGAGCTAACACCATTCAAAGGCCAAAGGGAATCCATGCTCATTAGATTAACATTGGGGAATGAAGATAAAGTTTTTTACTAGATTAGTACTAAAAAAAAATGTCTGACATGCTCTACAAATGCCTTCAATTAGTCACTGAACTTAGATGATACTTCAGACAGGTTTGGTAAATGGTGAGAACATCAGAGAAGCGATTGTAATCTGGGTTCGAATGAAAGAACAAAACCAGACCTGAATGTAAAGTGTTAACATCCAAAAGGATCTCATTTAGAGAAAATAGTAAAAGTGATTTGAAAACTCAAATGCAACTAACACCTCAAGGATTTTAACACTGGAGAAGCTGCGAATCTTGAAATCAGTGGTAAAAAGCTAACTGGAACTTGCCCTCAAAAATAGAAGCAGTGGAAAGAAGTTGGAACCATGGGTGGCGGAACTGACCAAAAAGTCATCAGGAGCAGAGATTTTCAGGTGATCACCAGAGCCACAACCCCAGCGACTTGCAGAAGCTTCAACAGGCGCCAGCAGAGGATTCGGCAGAGGCAGCCGAAGGCAAGCCGAGGAAAACAGACTGCTTCATCAGAAACAGGAGCATATGGTTTATTATCCCCACTTCCTCGGGGTGTTTTTCTGCTATAAAAATCATCGTGTGTTCGTACAGTATTCTTATTCTGGGAATGTCTTTTGGTCCACATAAACATCTGCACTTAGTTACATCAGCCAGTATCCAAATCCTGGCGAGATCCTGCCCTGATTATTTTGCTCAGAGTGTTTTTGCCAGCTTCTATTCCCAGAACACACGGGGTTTAGAGCTATGTCCAGCTTCCAGCCTTGCTAGTTAGGAGGTTGGAACACACATGCTCAGACTGAGCGCCTTTTGTACTAGGACAAAGTCTTTCCAGCAGGCTTAAGTAACAAGCCATTAATTTGTGCTAGTGTATTTCATTAGCAGCAGGAAAGTGAACTATTGTTGGATACGATTTGCTGCTCAGTATTCCTGATTATACTGTTTGACCTACATCTTTTGTCCAATTTCCTCAATGCCTTGCCATAAAAATGATCCTCGATTCAAATACTAACAAAACCTGTTGTGGCAATTTTGCATAACTCAGTGCAAAAGAACATGGATTTTGAGTAAATAAACCAATTTAGTCTTTTTGGGGATCACTGTGTGGTTTTGTCTGCTGCCCTGAGTAGCTAGATTCAAAACAGTCATAAAAAAATGTACAGTTTCATCTGAGAGGACAAACAAAAATACGCAGTACATAAATCAAAGGAAGGATCTGCAAAAGTGTAGTGCAAGCACTTATTAAGCCAAAACATATTGTTCTCGTGAAGAAGCCTGCTCTGACCACTGTGCTTTCTCCAGATGTACATTTACGGAGTTCGAGGCCAGAACTTTTTGGAGCATAAGACATGAAGCATTCAGATCCCAGCAAAACTCACTGCGATCTGCCTGCCTGATCCTCCTGGAGCTGGACCTCACCAACACGCTTCAGCACAGGCTTGACTTCACCGCTGCAGTTTCTGCAGAATTCTTCATTGCCTTATCTTTCTTTGAAGACTTAAGTGCGGTTGACAATTGCCACAAACTGATAATAAATAAATAAACACAGAAGCTGATCTGCTGATCTCCTATCCCTACCCTGCCCCCCTCCTCCCCACCCTCCCAGTACAATCTGAAAACAATTTTTCTGCATTTCTCCAAGCAAGTAAACTTGTTTGGGATACGCTTTCTTTGCATCTGGTTTGATCTCTCAGCCCATGCTGAAACACATCTGTTTTGGTTTAGTGTGTGAAAACACAAGCCCTGAAGAAATAAAAGCTCCAGAAAAAAAGCAGCACAAAAGAATTTTTAAAATACTATGAAATCGTCTGAGCTGAAACACAGGGGATGTACCCCTGCCAGTGTAAGCTCACCGATTATCCACACCTATTTCCTCCTCTCAAATCACAGCTCCTGGCTCTGAGCGAGACAGCTCCCTGTCCCGCTCTGAAGCGGGCAAAGATGCGAAATGCCCAGCTGCTGACAGGGGCAGGTTCAGCCACTTCCCTTTCCCTCCCGCCACCTGCCCCACAGAAAGGCAAACAGAGCAGTATTATTCTGGGATGGACAGCCCCTGTCAGCACATGCATTTTGAAGACCAGCTATTCAACGCTTCCATCGTTTAAGCACTGCCCCGTCCAGAACCTGGGTGACTGACCCAGCGCTGCTGCCCTCCACCACAGCCCCTTGTCTGAGAGAGGAGCTGGGACTCTCCTGCTCCTGCTCCAGCTCCAGCTCCAAACGCCCTGATCTCTCCAGGTTCCTATAATCAACAAAAATACCGGGTCAAGGCACAGAAAGAGCAGGTCTTTGATGCGCCAGCTCCCTGCCTGGACAGACCCAGCTGCCCCTGTAGCAACCCCAAGCTGCAGGAGCTGCCACAGCCTCTCGGCCCCCAGCCACTCCTGCCAACGCCACCACGTGCAGTCGTTCCACCTGTTTTTATGCATTCAGGGCAAAATGCTGGCAATTTTTCCTCTCTCAATCCAGTTGCTGATGTTTTTTTGTCTAGGGCTGGACCTCCAGATGAAATGTAATGCTTTAGGTTCCTTAGGGCTTGGTAAGGCCCTTCTTGCTTGCTCTCTCACACATGAGAGAGAGCACAGAGCTCCAGAGATTATTTAATTACCCCAGGAATGGCAAAGGTTTATCTTGTGGCAGCAGAATAGCTACAATGTGAAAACGTTAACAGCAGAAATGCTTATTCTTCTTTTGTCTCTAGTATCAGCAATTCCAGTGCCCAGAAGTGCATAAACCTACCTGAGAAATATTACCTATACCAGGAAAAGATCATGTTTAAGTGTTTTTAAGTGTGGAACATGTTTTTATAAGACAGAGATAATCCGTAAGGAAGAAAGATGTCTATAAAATTTAAGAGAGTGTAGGAAAGCCATTCCCAAATATCAGTTGAACAACCTGGTCTTCCACAGTTCTGATGAAGATGTTTAGTCCATATAAACACCCTTGCTCAGGCCTAAAAGCTTACATACACAACTGCTGCCACAGATTGTAACTGTTTATTCTAAAATTATATTAATTGTCTGTAAATTTTCTTAATCCTTTCTCTTGAAGGGTGTCAGCAAAACTTACTGATCCAAAGACCCAACTTTCCATGAGGACTGTACATCGGTACTAGCCTTTATTGCAAACCCTTGACAACAGAGCATGCCTCCAGTATTTATTCATACCTAGATAACCACTACATTCTCTTTATACCAGAGATCTACAGCAGAACTTCAGATACATCCTGAGGAAGTTATTTTTTTCCTGACATATGCAAACACCCAGGAAAATCAGTATCAGTCAGTAACCTCAAGACAAGAATTTTGTTGCAACTGAATAAGCAGTGTTGAAGTCACTGTTCTGTCTTTTACTATATGTACGTAGTGAGGGATGGAAAAGAGCAGACTCGCCACTAACATAAAGACCCCCTGTGCATTTGTATGAGTACACAAATTCCACAACATGTACTGGTGCCCAGTTCAAGGTGTCCTCTACGACAGCTCAATTATTTGGTACTGGGGTAGAAGCAGGTTCTGTTGATGAGAAGCACCCAAGGTTTTGGTAGCGGCCCCTTCCACGCACTTAACAAGAACACTCTCGTGTTGTCATGGTTTAACCAAGTCATGGGTTGTGCTGTCCCTAATACCAGAACTGTCAATAAAGCTTATAAAATAGTAATATAAATAACAATGAAAATTTATATAAATAAGAGACAATACCTCCTTTTCTGCCTTAGTTGCAATGACCTTTAGTTATTAGGGAAAACAAAACGCACTGGTTTTAATCGAAGAGAAGCACTAGCCCAAGTCATTCCAGAAAAGCAAGCTTTAAGTATCTGCTTGGCAGCAGGGGGAACAGGACACCAAAGGCCACATACTATTTCAACCGTAAAAAAGGTATAGAATTTTATTTGACAAGGTAACAACTAAACATTTCGTTAACTCATTAAAACACATTATTACAAGTGTGGTTGAATTATAGCTCCCCTACAGGAAAGTTAATTCTGAGGTGAAAAAACTGACCTACTAGTGACCAAGGAGTTTAGAATATACATCTACATCTGTGCTACCTCTGTTTTATTTTTAAAAGGTATTTTGTGAAATTGCAAATTTGCTGGCTGTCAGACAACTTCAAGAACTTCCAACACAGTAAAATTCAGAACTACTGTTCCCACATGGTATCATATTTTTTTCAGTGTTGACTGAAGTTTCTGCACGTTTTTTAGCAGCTGAAGGGAGCTTCTGCCTTTCTGCCCAGGACAGGATTTAGACATACTTTCCCTTACAGTAACTGCAATCTCCTTTGCTTCCCTTTGGTCGCCACAATTCAGCTTCACGTGAGCTGCCCCTTGCTTAAATTTCTGAGTTTTTCTCTTTGATTTCCGCACCTAGAAAGAAAGTTTATATAATCAGAAGACCTACATCTGTTGAGCTTACTGGACTTCTACCAAACTCCTAATGATGTCTATGGGATATTAAAAAAAAAAGTTAAAACTTACTACTCTCGGTTGTCTCACTGTAACAGAAAGCACTACAGAAAACTGACACTACAGAAAGCTGAACTCGCCCACACTCAATAGATTGTTGAGCCTCATCACTCCCTACGGCAACAATGCTTGCTTGAGAGACAGAATATCACCTGTTCCCAATATATATTTACAATGGTCTTTCTCCATTTCGGATTGTACTACCTTAACCAAAAAAACCCCAACAAACCCGTAAAATGTGTGCTGTTTATTATCAATTACTGTATCTAAGCAGTTCACTCTGAAGCCTCATAGCAAAATCAGAAACAGAAAAAAAAGGGGTTGATTGCTAAAGAATGTCTTTTTTTAACTGTCACATAGTAAGTCTTGACATGCACTTGCGATGAAAAGGCCACTCCCAAAGATAAAATTAAGGTGGAAGCATTCCATACGCCAATTTAGGCTTTAAGTCCATTTCTAAAAATAATTAACTGTAATCGTCTTCTAGAACACATTATTAACTGTGAAACAGAGATGACTACAGCATTTTTAGTGTGACAGGTTCTAAAAGCAGAAAAACACATCAGAAATATTAAGACTGGTCTATACAAAGTACTAACAGAAATGTCTGTGCGCAAAAGCACCAGATAAAACGACACAGGCCAAGGGTTACGGGAGTGGCCTGTACTGATAACCAGGGCTTGACGGACAGTAATCAGACAGACACCGGGAATGTGCTATTTACATCATGACCTAAGGCGTGTGCTCTGAGAAGGCTCTACCACAGCACAGATGACTTGTCAGTAGATCTGCACCCTGACAACAGGCAAGAATGACAACAAGGTTGCACTGTGTTGTATGTGCTGTTCCTCTTCTCATCTTCCCAACATGAGCGGGGACTGTAGCCATAAAGAAGAAAGAGAAGAGTGTACCAAAAGGAAGAAACAAAGGTGCAGTTGTCGTCCATTGTCCAGGTTCCCCGAGGATGAAGTCAGCAAGATTCTGAGGCAAGGAGTAACACTGTATTGTTGTCTCCTCAAAAATATGAGATTTATCCAACCAAATGTTGACATTGCCCAGAGAGGCAGCGAGAACTCAACAGTCAGTGTCCTTTGTCCATATTGCTAACATCAACTCTGACAAGTCTACTTTGACATAAGCAATCTGTGCTTGCAATGACATGGACAATAAAAGGTTTGAGAAAAATGAATGTGAATAAAATCGGTCAGATTTAAGGTCTTTCATAAGGTTTTGTTTGTTTCCTCTATAAGTGCAGTTCTTAGGTGACTCTATTAATCCTAAAACGTAAGATAGAAGAGCATAAAACTACCAGACAGAACTAAGGATTGCATTCTTTACCTTATTTTCCAAACCAAATTGCTAAAAGGGGTTCATCTAAAGAACAGTGATTTTATAGGGCTTTTATGAAGAGCTATTATTTATGGCTCTGAAAGAAATATGACAGAATGAGTACAGTTTAGGGGTTAAACAAATCTGAAAGTCTTGTCCGCCTCGGATTTCGGAGAAGCTATGGTCAACAGACTATTTTGTTAATAAAAGACATTTAATCCAGTCTGTACAGGAATTATAGCTTCTATTTTCTCATTGCACCCTCATAGAGGGATGGGACACAAAGGAATGAAATCTCAACAGTTTGTCTTAATGCCACGAGCAGAAGCGACAGAACGAGCAGCCCAGCTCTGTACTGCAGAACTGCCACGGGGCAGGAGGTTTTCCCGCTGGCATGCATTCCTAGGTGTCACGTTGGCACTTTTTCTTGATCAAAAGAAGGAATCGGAGGTACAAGAACCCTGAGCTAGCAGCCTAATTATAAGCCCCCATACTGGAACATCCCAGCTTACGCATTCCGGTAACATTCTGGTTAATTGACAACAGCAGGCAGTCACAGCAGCCTTCAACTAGAGTGTTACTAGCTAGAGAGTTCATGTTTTGTTCTTACAGTAGCCTGTTGCTTTTTCAGCTTGGATATTTGTTCTTCTTTAACCTCCATTTGTTTTACAAGCCAATCCAGTTCCTGTTCCAGGTCTTCACGCACTTTGGAGTTCTGAGTCTGCTGTATCTTCTTCAGAAGTTCCTGATGCTCACTATTAAAGACAAGACTGGCACAGTAAGTACTCACAATACAGCCTCTAGGATTTCTTCCAACACTTTCGATGTATTGCAGGGGTTGCCAGCTGTTTTGTCCAGAGTACATCTATTTAGCGTTATTTACCCCCTCACAAAATACACATTAATCTGGAATAGAGTCGCACTAGAACAGGAAGATTTTTTCCAGTGGGCCTGACTTTCTCATTCCAAATTTGTAGCTGATGGGCATCTTATTCCTCCCCTTTGCCACAGTCATAACAACTACATTTTAAGTAGTGTGCAAAATGAGAATTTGGAAAGCGAACAGCAGATAAGCAGCATGGTATTTTGCCTTTCTGCTCAACCTAATGCAGACTTCAAAAGCTTAAGTGTAATACAGAAGAGTATTGTTTAAACTAGTTCATTTAAGTTACAGGTTTTCTGACAGATTATTCAAATGAAAATATTCTATGGAAAAAGATTTGAAGCAAAGCATGCTTGTTAATTGAATTATCCAGCTTAATCAACTGGCTTAATTAAAAGAAATTGTGCAGATCTACTGGATGCCTACATATCTGAACTAGTCTAAAACCAGAGGCTCTCTCTTAGATAGATAATATCATTACAAAGGTTATGGCTTCTTTTCTGCCTTCTGAGTAACTGCTGCTCCTTGACAGTTTAATTGAAGTAACCAGTTGTTGCTATTAAAAGAACACAACAAGACAAAACAACCCCAAATGCTTGTCCTTGAATTGCCATGAGTAAGCCAAACATTGTTTTTTGAAGAGATGGGTAACCAGTTTAAGTTTTGCTGCATCAAGGATTTCAAATCACTGTCGACATCCTAACTGGTTTAACCAACACATCCTCCTCTGTTCAAACCACAGCTCATCATACCGACATGTCTGCTATGACCAGCTACAGAGCTTTGGCCCTCAATTCTACAAGATTGCACTAATGGGGAGATGCCCCAGAACACCACGAGCTGTAATTTATATTTACTTGCATGGCTCAAAAGATACGTACACTCCCATCTAATGTGTTAGCTCTTTCACACCCTGGCTATTTTCTGGAAGGAGACTGTCCCTCTTTCACAACCCCCTTACAGGACTGGCAACTTCTCCTGCTGCCAAGAAGGAAAGGGAATGAACGCCAGACTGTCTCAGCACAAAGACCCATCAGGATGGGTCGTATGGAGAAGAAGAACATAGGAAGGGTGAGGGCAAAGTAATAGGTGTTGAGAGAGGACTATTCCTGCCACAGCTGTGCTAACCACCCAGCCTGACTGCACGCTGCAGGCCTACTGGACATTAACACCGACTGTGCAGCCTTCTCCTGGTGAACATTCTTGGTGTACTCTGTAGATCTCAGAATATGTTTAAAATTTCTAAAAAGCATAGACCTGAAAGATTTTTCATTTGCTGCAGCTGTTACTTCAGTGGCAGCTTGGTTAAATACAGGATGTGAAAGCAGAAAAAACCAGTTGAAGAGTATGTTGCTTGCTTACGAGATCAGTTAAACACCAGGATAGAAAGAATTTTTTGAATGAGAAAAATCCTACCAGTCCTGCTCAGGTCAGTCTGTCAAGTAGTCTTACACTTCAAACAGGCTAGGTTTGACTATAGCACACCTGTAGCTTCCAGGGCTACCAGTGGGGTCACTTACAATGCCAGGGATGAGTACTCACAAGCTCATGTGGCCCAGCTCATCTTGTATGGCCAACAGAAGGTCTGAAAGACTTCCAGTGGCAGCAGGTGATGTGGAACAAGTGCATACAGATTTTGAAAGTGCTCTGCGTCTTGAAATCCCAGATGTACCTCCTCCTTGGCTTTGTGAAGAGACACGTGGATTGCGATGCTTCAGAATATGCATCACACTTTGTACGTTTGCACTAACAGAGTGGCTGGAGCTGACAGACTTAAAGCAGAATTATTAGAGTGGTTTTCCTAAGTGATTAACAGTTACAGTAAAGAGACTTATTCAAACTGTTAGATGATAATTCGGCGAGAACATTTGGTCTCACTCACCTTCCCAGCCACAAAAGGTAGGTCACCAGCCTTTACCTGTAATTGTGAAAGGTGTATTTTCTTCATTGCAGGAATTCTCTGCCACAAGATCAGACAGAAAAAACAAGACAAGAAATTCCAGTCTGCTGACCCAATAGCACGATCTTAAACTTTTTTTTTAAATAAGTAAAAGTCAAATAAACAAGCAGCGAAATGCATCACCTCAATTTCCCTCTGGTTTAAAAAAAAAATAATTTCCTTCCTGTATGTGGAAGGAATAGGACTTTCCAACAGCTGAGACAGTAAATTTTATTCCAGATGCATTTCACAGACAGTCTGACCACTAGGTTGACATCAAAGAAATTGAACATTGTTTACTTAAGTCTGCAAAACCACAGCTGCAAAATTTTTACTGATCTGTAACACACCTGGCAAAATGTATTCTCTTGATGTCAGCAATTGCCCCAGAACACACCACCTTAAGATGTCTGTTTAAAATTGCTTTTTTTCAGTTCATTGCCAGATGAACTGACAGGCAGCTCTGACAGAACGCGGA
This sequence comes from Buceros rhinoceros silvestris, assembly GCF_000710305.1. NCBI lineage: Eukaryota > Metazoa > Chordata > Aves > Bucerotiformes > Bucerotidae > Buceros > Buceros rhinoceros. Next base: position 18,198 of record NW_010406308.1, on the reverse strand, counting down.
GCATGGCAGTAAGGCTGTCACAGAGGTTATTGCCGTGCTGGTAAAGGGAAGTTTTCCAGTGAGGTGCTACCAGCCCTAGCATCATTTTAATTACCCAAGGGGAAAAAACAGGGGTATTCAGCACTGTTTGCCAGCATACAGATCAAGTTCCTCTTACATCACCAAGTCCAATCTCTACGCAGGTCAGAAGCTATCAGCAGCACTATGCTAATAAAAACTTCCATGTTACCTTCTTGGATTTTTTCTTCTTCCCATTTTCCTTCTCATTTTGAGATGTCACCGAAGTCATCAAAATTCCACTTATCTCAAATCCTGTTTGAAGCTGCGAGAATAAGCAAAAAAGAAACCAACCGTTTCATGTAATGTTGGAAGTATGAAATCACATGGTTTAATTAATTCTCTCTTTCATGCATGGATGAGAACCAATTAAGGGCACTGTTAAATGTCCTACTTGGAAGGCATAAGCTTCTCTTAAAAAAATGAACAGATTACTAGGATGGCAGGGCATCGGGCAGATCTTGCAGCTATGTCTTAGACGTTCTCATTTTCACATTCAGCTGCGGCAGCTGTATTTTTCCACTGTGAGAACCAGCCACTGAGATAAGCCAATCCTGATGCATGTTGGGGATCTGATCATAAAATCCAAAGAATATAAACATTCAGATCTGACAGTCTGGGGACAGGGAAAACTGAGCCTGTCTGTGTAACATAAGGTCAAACCCGCTGGACAATCCTCAGACTGCTCTGTAGTTCAAAGTTGATAGAGGCCCATGACGAACAGGATAATAGTCATTCCCAGTTAAACATAGGACAAGGACTTTCTTTGGGCTGTGGAACAGCTCCAGATGAACAATGCTGGAGGTCCATCAAAAAGTGAGGTTATTCTGGCTTTTCTGTCACCAAAAGGAAGGAAACCACCCCACACTCAGCGTTTCTCAACCCAGATCCAACAGACCTAAATCTATCCTGCAGTGAACTAAGATGGTTCTAACACTAGTTTAGGACTCAGTTTACTACGCCTAAATACTTTCTTGAGCAAATGTTTATACTACTGCTGAAGTCAGACTATCTGCTCTGGGAAAGTCACTCTTACGGTGTTTCTCAGAAGATAAAATCTCCATACTAGGCCTTCTGCTCCACAGCAGCTTAAGCAACAAATCCCAAACCCTGCAAGTTTTCTGCTGTGTCATTCTGCTGGATTCTGGAGGTGGCCCCTCTGACCTGGGCTACAACCTGCATGTTAGTTCAAGCTTCCTGTACTGATGACAGCCCATCCTTGGAGAAGGTATAAAAACTGATAGCAGTGATGAATTAAACTGTCGTCTTCACTTATGGCTAGGTTCTTTCAATATTATTCTCCAGCTCTGCATTCCCCTGCCCCACACCAAGGGAATGCCACCACGATGACTCTCCTTTGAAATGGCTGCGAATGGCTTTGAAATTCTCAGCGAAGCGAGGTTTGGAATACTGCTGCCTTGCCCCTGTAATAAAAGGTTTCTCTCATTTTCCTCTCTATGGCAAATATTCCTCTCTCAGATGGATGGTGGTCCAACAAACTGATTACAGCTTTAAAGAATAATGAATTCTTCAAGCTTTCACTTGATGACCAATGTAACAGCACCCCCGATTAAAGACTTTCCCAAGTGTAATCCAATCTGTCGGATTTCAGCAGATCTTAACAAAGCCAGGAAAACACACACAATAACCAACCTTACCCAGGATATAATGTTTCTTATACGACCACTTTCTAGTTACTGTAAATTAAGGGTATCTCATTGAGTTGCAGATTCTCTAGAAATTCATTTTCTATCCAGATCATTTATAGCAGATTTGAGGCCGATGAACTGTATCGTTAATACAAAAACAAGTAGAATCTTCCTTGACTGACATAGGCAACACACCTGGCAAGCTCTCTACTATGTAGTTTATAACTGGTCTAGGTCAGAATCCAGGAATTCTCCCTGAGTAATAAACAACGTGGAATTTAAATGTAATTTCTTAAAAAATAAAAAATAAAAGGTATTTTGGACAGAGAAAATAGCTTTCTTGAATCATAAAAAGAAGATAAAATAAAACCTTTCCCGTCTACCTGAGCAGTTTTATCTTGTATTAGCTTACGCTGATGCTCTTCTTTACAAAGCTTTTCTTCTAAGCGTTTGATCTTGTCCTGAATTCAAAGGCAAGAACGATTAGTCACACTTCAGTTTGCCGTGCCGGGTCTGAAGTAGCTTGCAATTGTAATCTGGGATGAAATAGGACTGTAGGAATTTTTAAAGCCCGGACTGAATCAAAGACTCAAGCAAATGAAGCCAAATTGGCATTCAGTCAGGTATGCTTTATAATCTTAGCTTTAACAAACGAAACTTCTGCAAAACTCAGTACTATGAACAGTATGCCATGCAAATTATATTGAATTAACGTCTCTCAGACTGTCACTCCAGGCACGCTTACTTCTGTAACTCTCTGAGTAGCAGTAAGTTTAAGACACTCTTTTTCTAGCATTTCAAGCTTTTCGAGTTTTGCACGCAGTTCCAACCAGTTCTGATCTTCCTCTTTCTGAAGCTGGGCCTGGAAAAATGTAAGCAAGAATGAAGTTGGCAGCTGACTGAAATTGTTTCAGACAGCAAAAAACCAAACACACTACAGTAAAGGTGCTTAACTGGTTCAAATTTCATATTTCTTAAATTGCAAAGTGATGAAAAATACCAGGCAGACAAAGACGACTTAAGTTTCCAGCAGCCTTTTTGTCTACAAAATGTGCAAATACTAGCATGGTTTTGCTCATTAGGAGTTCCACCTAGGGAGTCTTTTCATACAGTTCATTGGATGGTTGTCATCAGCCAGTCAGACAGTAAGTTGCTTCTGTTGGCTACCACCCTGAGCAGAGCGGAGGAAAAACGATGGTCGTAAAAAAGTTCAGATCTTACGCATTTCTATAGTTTTTAACTTTATTGTTACTTTGTTAGTATGCTAAAAGGCTTCACCTGTTGTTCTAAAACCATCTTCTGTTCCAGTTCTGCACTGGAAACCATTTTCCTCATGTAATCCAGCTGTTTCTCCAGCAGGGAGCAGCGAGACTGTGCTGCATTTAACTGCACACTTGGATCTACAGAAAGAAAAACAAAGACAAAGGTAAAGTACAGCAACGGGAGCCTCCCATTTAGCCAGTCTTTCATATTGTTAAGGAATTCTCTGTCCTGGAAACTTGTAAGAAAAGTTTTGTTAGGCTAAACAAGTCATGTGGTTAAAATATATTTTATATATAAGACATGAGAATCAAGATGTTTTTCCAGAGCTAGTCCCTAATATGAATTCCAAAGGTGTGAGCACTGCAGTTACTTTGATTTATATCAGCAGATATCTGAACAGAATCTGGCTTCTTCCCTTTTCCTCCTCCTTTTCTCAAGTTAGCAGTCTTAAACATGTAAACAAGTGCTTGCTTATTGTAGGAGTTAAACGTGCCCCCTGAAATCTGCTTATTCTTTGAAATAGCTTTATGGGTTATGCAATACTTGGTTAATATATGTACAAACAAGATCTCGACTTGATTCACAATTATCAGGCTCCTGCCCCTCCCCAGTTCTGAAGCCAAAAGGAAAGGGGGGGATGCATTAATTAGCAGTTTGTCAAAATAAACAAACACTCCCTAGATTATGCAGTCGTGGAGTTGCTGTGGCTACACCTTATCACTCAGGAGAAATACCTTTCCTCTGTTGCATCAGTTCTTGATGTGCTATGTCCTTTTTGCAGGACTCTAAGGTCGTCTTATACCGAGCAGCTGCTATGGAGAGGCTGCACAGATTATCTTCAGCCTGTGACTTCTCCAACTCCAGACGGCAGATCTTTTTTTGAAGAGTTTTTAGGGCTGCCTCCACAGCTAGCAAACAATGCAACAGTTAAACCTTAAAGTAACAGTTCCAATTATTATTAATTCTACAAAACACTCCAAACAGCAAAATACTACCCACATTTTCTTCCTAGGATCACCCCTAAAACGAGTTCTATTCCCCAGCAGTTCACTAACACACAGAGAACATATCTAGGAGAAAAGGGATGTGTTTACTGCATAACTGAGGTGTAAAGCACAGGTCTACGAGCAAAATTATTGTCACTCCAAATGGCAGCAAACGCATAGAAATTATGGCAAACTGAGTATAACAAATCCTGCGATTTCTGTTTATGAAGAAGCAGGGAACACAGGTGTCCAAGTTAGGTCACAAGTTTTGGTGCAATGCAACTGTTCTGGATAGATTAAAAAAAAAAAACCAAACCAGACTCAGGACAGAGAAGAAATCAGATACAAAGGGAAATGTTGGTAGAGGGTGCATTTTTAAAAACTCTTTCTTTTTTCCCCAAAAGATAACTAGTGAATGTCTAATTTCTTGTATTTAATGATTCTTTAAACTATAGAAACAAGTCTGCAGGATTTTGTTTTTATCCTCAATTCAGTATGTGTCAAAATTATGCCAAAAATAAAAGTTTCAGTTTCTGCTACAAGGAAAATCTACTAGCTCTCCAAAAAGTATGCACACCCACAGAAGTCTAAGACATGCTGTAGCAAGTCAAGCTTCTTTTCTGACATTTTATAAGCTTTACTAGTTTTCCTATACCAATTCTCTCAGTAAAGGAATACCCAGCAAACACTGCTAGTTTCATAACAACTCTCGACAGCTTATCATAGCCTCATTAGAATAAAATTTTAAAAAAGCCCAACAAACAACAAAGAAGCAAAAAGCAGATACCAGGGAACGGAAAGATGAAGTGGGTCCACTTCTTCCATCTAACCGTTGGCAGGCCAAACACTTCCTTACTTAACCACTTAGCTGCATAACAGTAAAATGAACATTCTAATCCAAAAAGCCCAAACTCTATATGATGAAAGATTGCTACAGAAGTCACAGAGTCTTCACGTGAAGAACAACGACCACATGTGCCCACATAGGTTATGTCTGTGCAATATTGCAAAGTTGTCCATGATAGTAAATCCAGGTCGTGTATCCTGGTGAGCCACTGAGCTCTCCACATTTGCTAAGCTACCAAGCACCTGCCCTGCGAGCTCCTGAGAGTAATCACCCATTAAGGCACATCACAACCAGAGTGGACCCGTATTTCACGCAGACTAACTTTCATGCTGCTACCTTTCCTAAGAGTCTGCACTATTCAACAGTTCTCCCAAGAAACCATAGCACGCCAGAAACCTCTCTTCTAAGGTCTTTAAGCTAGAGGGAGTCAAATATCACTACACAAAGCTAATTTCTAGACAGTGTACAATGCTAATGATTTTTTTTTTTGCTGTATTTAAAGTCATGAACTGCTTCTGCTGAGTTTGAGGCATTCTCCTTTGCTTTTAGAGGAAGTCTGATGATTTTAAGTTAAACAATTTTCAAAGCCAAAGTTTATAAGGATGTTAGAAGACTTGCAGCAGTTTCCATTTCAGACGTATGACTTCAGGGAGGCTACTCCCTCAGGACACATATACATCCTGTTTCAAAGTGTCTGATAATCAGAGCAAGTCATTGAACTGAATAAGACAGAACAGAGAATTTGCTCAAGAGATTGAACATGGAACAATTAAAAAGACCTCTTTAAGGACATATTTTACCTTTAGCTTGGTTACTGGGGATAGAAGACCTGTCACCACCAATAGCTGCCAACTTCTTTGATTCTATACAAGCAAAGGCTGCAGGAAGCATCTTATCTGGCGGCTGAAGAAAGCTTCCTATAAACTGTTCTCTGATTCAGAATCCATAGTCTGTAATATTCAAGACCTGTCAGTGAAACTCCAGAAAGTGAAACTCCAGAAAGTCCAATACAATGCCTAGGAATTTAAAGCAAGTTTTAAATGACAGTGCAGACACCCAGCAAAGCAGTATCTAGCTTCAGCTGGTAGAAAAACAGCTCCTTTGAAGTTTCAGTGGTGTAACAATCATGGTATCGTTCCAACTCAAAATACAGGGCATGCAGCTGGAACAGGCTTCCCACTTGGGTAAGGCTATTTACAGACACTAGCTCCCAAAACAAAGGAGTGTCTAGTAACAGGAGGAAGAAACCCAAACCAAGACTGGAACCTGCTTGTCCTGGTTTTACTGGGACAGAAACCTAGGCCAGCCATGGTGTGCAGGCCATTAGCAGTTTCAGGTCAGCCAGGGCAGCTGGCCTGAGCTGGCTACAAGTGTACTGTTTTTCTGGGAACAGACACCTGGCCCAGCCATGGTGTGCAGGCCATTAGCAGTTTCAGGTCAGCCAGGGCAGCTGGCCTGAGCTGGCTACAAGTGTATCCCATACCGTAAATGTCATGCTCAAGACAAAGGGGAAAGTTGGCTGAGGATGGGTGCTCCTCCTGGTCCTTCTCCTCCCCATCCCTGGAGCAGTTTGCTTATCACCCTGCTCCTGCAGACTGGCAATCCCATTTATTGTGGCCATTGTGCATCTGCTAGGCTGACTATAGTTTTGTATACTTCGTATTGGTATTAGTCTGCTGTTTCATACAATCCATTTTCATTTCAACCTGTGGGTCTCCTCTACTTTTCTCAATCCCACTGCCCTGCTGATGAGGGGTCATTGGGTGACAGAGCAACAGCCATCTACAACAGAAAAAGTCATCATCCATTCACACCACCCCTTCAAGATACGCACTAAACCAAAGATACATGGAAATACTTCCTTCCTCCTCCAAGATGTCATCATGGAGACATTGCCATGAGCATCTCTTTACTAGGGCTTGGTTGGCTTGGAGCCTCCCAGACACTGCTGGTTTTGTATGCTAGCACTCCTGGGACAGTTCCCACAGTTGCCCTGGCAACAGTTTGGTCCCACCCAGACCCACAAGACTGGGGCTGCCCAGGCTACCCTTAGACTACAGGCCCTTTCTGGAGAGTTCCCCATGGGGCCTTGAGCTTTTGGCGCTGGGTCAGCAGCAGCAGGCAGCCAAGTATGCCACCGCCTCTGGCAAGAGGTCCCATCTGGTGACCTTGCCATATTTATGGCCACACAAGCTGTTTATGGGCTTCCACAGCTCCTTCCTGGAGGACCAGGAAACAACATGCAGGGACACCCAACCAACTTGAACAGCCAGCTAGACCACACAGGCACACTGACTATTTTCAACTGCATAAGGGGCAGTGCCAGTGAAGGGCACAAAGCTGGGAGCAGCAGAAGTCTCACTATGATTGAGAGAGTCCTGTGGCCACAGGCAGGGTCAGGGCTGAGACAGGAAAGGAGATGGTCCTGGCATGGCACAGTATACCAGCACAGTATTCCACAAAATAAGAAATACGTAAGACTTACCGATTTTCCCATTGCTTCTCAACCTCGACATGTTGATGATAAAAAAAGACTAACAAAGACCATAAAAATACACGAATGAGCTGCAACAAGCTTCCTACCACTGCTGTGAATTGAAGAAGGCAACTTTGGAAACTCCAGAGGAAGAAGGTGGGTTTTGCTCATGCCATCTAACCTTTTGACAGTCAGCATAAGCAGAGACTTGCTTTTCCGATGTCCTCTGGTGGAACACGGCTCCTTCGCATGCCTGCAGCTGCTTCGCATCAATTAGTTTCCTTATTACTGTCACATAAACAAGTTCTGTTGTTTCCAAGGAGATGGGTCTGTGGACAGTTGTAAGGAGGGCGGTGATCCGAAGCAAATAATGAATAAGAAGGGGGGGGGGGAATAAAGCACCAGAATACTTGTGCAGACCCACAATCCTGCCAGCACAGCAGAGGGTAATATGCACCCTGTGGCTGGAGGGGAGAGCTCCGCAAGCTACTCCTAAGAGCACAGGCTCAGCAAGGGGTGTGAGGGAACACAACAGCGCGGGACTGAGACGCCTGTGTTTGCAGAACCCCTGCTGTGGACCTAGTTACGGACGCCTTGCTTTGCCACAGCTTGCTCAGACACAGAGGCTGTGTGCAGCCAGCTGAGGGAACGGTTGCTATAGTGCTTGGAGGCTTTGCCAATGTAATTACTCCAGTAGAGGTGCTCTGGTGTAGACAAGTCCTTTAGTATCTTAGCAGGTAAATATAATTTATAATAACCATCCTGCAGAGCAGTAATCTCTACAACACCATGGGCCTCAGGCAAGGACACGGGCCAGGAAAAGGATCTTTATACCAGGACGACATCACCAAACATCCTGACCACTTTCAGCCCACTAGGACAAGAAATCTATCAGGAAATAATTAAGCAGTTTGACGTACGTTTGGACGTCAACTGTCCTACCATCAACTTTTGTTCAACGAGCATTTAAGTTTCTATAAAACCACCACAAACAGGTTTGCTTTTTAAAATGGATTACACGTCCCACAACCATGGAAAGCTTTACTTACTGCTCTTTAATTCCACACTACCCGGGATGCTGGTACACAGCCCAAGAGAGGTGCTCTAAAGCGTGGCGTCCTGAATCACAATGTTTGTATTAATGTAACGCCACGAGGCCTACGGGGATTTAGCACTTGTACAACAGTCGTTAAAGCAGCCAAAACATCATTGTTTAGACAAGTCCTTGGTTGAGGAAATTAGTTCACTCCTTCGAGTTTGGGGAACAGCCAAGGGAGAAGTATGCATATTAAACGGAGGCTGACAAAATACCCTGGTTACAGGCGGAGGGGAGGGAGAAGGAAGAAATGCCCCACTCCCACCCCAGCAGCCTGCATTGCTGCAGTGAGTGGGGTGAAGCAGTCGTGCTGTGCAGCTCACATCCAGAGCCACCGCCAGCCCTTTGGGTTTTTGAACGAGAACAGACCCAGCCTGCCTTGGTGGATGCAGCAGTTATGGTCAGATGCCCAGTGTTATTTTACACAGAAAACCATGAAGTAGCCGGTTCATACATACTCTGCATCAAGCACGGGGCATGTAGTGCTGCCTGTGGGCCTGCCGTTAACCATCAGCCTGGCCTAGCCACCTGTGTGTCTCCAAGGCCATGAGCCATGAGGCTCCCAGAGTGCGGTGCCACATGGTGCAACCCTGGGCACAGTGCATGGTGCCAGGCATAGCAAATGAGCTCTGTGACAGCACTGCGCTACTGCAATTGCACTACCCACCTCCCACCTTGCTGCAGCCTGTGTGCTTACCCCTTGGGTGTGAGGATGAGCAGAGCTGGTCCCCTCAGCAGGACCTCTTCCACATGTTGGCTCACTGTTATATGTGGGCAGGAGCAAGCTGGCACCAAAGCCGTTGGGGAGGAATCCCATCCTCAGGTCCCTACATGTATATGTGACTTATATGCTCAAGATGAGAGCAAGTAAGCTGGAGTTTGGTACCTAAAGACAAATAGAGAATTTCTCATTTCATCATGGTCAAGTCATTACTAGTGTGATTTACCTTTACACTATTTATATTTCTTTTTGCTGAGTGTGGCCTGCATTGAGTGCCAAAGTATTGGACTGGCCTGCCATAAAAATAGATTGAAATTTTAA
>NW_010406308.1:0-8685 GCF_000710305.1 Buceros rhinoceros silvestris | reverse complement strand
TGCTGACTAGCACAAGTAAGCATGCCAATAACAGGGAGTTACTGAACACACTGAAGTCCTAAATGTTACAGAAAGACCATTTGTGACTTCCTTCTCCTCCTCCATCCTGTTCCTCACCTCCACTGCTAGCAACATCACTAAAAAGTTTTAAAAAAATGTCTTTTGAGGTTGAAAGTCCAAAAATGTCTTGCCACATACAAAATTATGTCCCATAATGCAAACAGCCTGTGGAAAATCTTTCACCATGTGAACTATAGCAGATTCAGGGAATATTGCTGGTATAACAGTTTCCCAAATGTTATAGATTAAGGGAATAATGTGATAATGTAAGTGACGCTTCCACTAAGTTCTCAAATGGTTGTTATCTTACAGAGATCCTGGTTCATTCAAATTGCTGTGAGGGCAACCTTGTAGAACCAAAGAAAGAGCTGCTGTCAGAACACCTTCAAAAAGGAAAGAAAAAATGGGTCAAAACATTTTTCAGAAAGAAATACAAAGACATCTATCTATCTTCTGACCTGACCTACTGGGCATGCACAGTTTATAATTGGTTTTTTCATAACTGAAAAGAAAGTCTCAGATGAATCAAGGAAAGAGTCACTGTTTAGCTGACATATTACAAGAAAAAATTTAAAGAATTGCCCCACACAGGCTCTACCAAGAAACTCCCAAAATGCTGGCTGCTGCCTTGTCTCTTTGAGCCAAGCCTTGCTGGTGAAAGGTTACGTGAGAGGCCACTTTCATGACACTACCCAAACTGGTCTATTTTTCTCCCCCTTCACTTTCTTTTGAGAATCAGGGTGAAGGCTTGGTCAGCTGTTCCAGCTGTGCTGCAATGCTCTTTCAGCCTTATTCCCGACAGACAAAAAACAGCCCTTCCACTGACAAAATGAAATAAATAACGTTGTAGGCAAACTGCATTGTTGTTCTGGGAACACCCAGTCCCCAGCATCCTGACACAATGCTTTAATCAGCCCGACACGTGCAACCTTGCTCAGGACGTATTTAAGTAACTGGTTCTCGTGGCTTCTTTAATCTAAGTGGGTTAGAAATGAAGTGGTGACAGCTGCAGAACCAATAGGAAGTGAAAGCTCACTGAATCAATAAGGCATTTCAACATGTTTTAAGGTTCTGTCGAGTCACACTTTAAATTAATTTAGAACAAATGACTAAAATTTGATGAAGAAATTAAAGAACTTGGGAGTTTTCTGAAAAACTGCCAGGCAAATCTACAGGAGTCAGCTTGGTGTGCAAACTGTGAGATACAAACTGATAGTCTCAGAACTGGATCTATAAGACTATGTGTCCAGTTTCTTCTTCAATACTACTGTAGCTAAACCTATTTATTCCTGAATTTCAAGTCTAGCACAGAACTTTATTACAACCATTTTTTTCTCTATCTTGGAAGAAAAGGAAAAGAAATTACATTCTGTGTTTTCTCATGACACTGTAGTTACTGTGAAATATGAGGAAAACCTGGTATTTTAATGAAAAATAAAACAACCCTGCTTTTATTTCAGTGTCAGAATTTCTAAGCATTCATACTGATCTTTCTTTAGTTCCTGTTCGCTAGAGATAAAAGACAGAGAAGTAAAAAGAGGAAGAAAGAAAACCGAATGAGTTACACAAGCACTGTGGGACAGGGCAACAAAGAAACCAGGTGGAGAAAAAACAGAGATTTTTTACAGATAATTTTTTTAGGAATGGGTTCTAACCTCACAGTGTATTAAGCAAACTTGGGTCCTATTGTCACGAGAGTCTTGCTGGTTTATTCAATGAGCACAGCAGACCCAATTCCTCATGAAATTCGGGCTTTGCTCCTAAGTGCATGGTAAAATCATATTCAAGGCTTTGTGGGGAAATCAAATTGCTTTAACATGTATGAGCAGATGACAAGTGAATTTAGCATTCAGAGGAGCCAGACTGCAAATTCCTATGTAGTAACGATTGCTATGTTAGCATGAAATGGAATACAGTGTTATGAAAATAATTACATTGCTAAGTCTTTAATCAGTCCAAAGTAATTAAATATAACTTTTTGTAATAAGCATCAAACACAAACCCAAATACTATAAATGCCCACTAATACACTTCCTCGCTTTTCTCGTAGTTCTGTTCTTCTTATCTTCTCCTTTCATCCACCCCCACGTTATAGGTGCTTTTTCTCCCTCACCTCCACATTTTTCCTTGTATTTACAACAGTCTATAGCTTTGTTCCTCTTCTCCCTTCGGTCTTTACCTCCTGCTCCCTCTTCTAGCACAAAAAGATAGGGTTTTTGACAAAGTAAAACAAACCACTTTTCCCCCACAGAAGAATAACTATCAAGTTTCTTCCCTTCATACTTAGGATCCAGTTCCATCAGATGCTGCTTGTCCTTAGTACGCTGACAGATGTGGAAGCTGAAGGCGTTTTCCTCAGCACTCTACATGAAGAACGCAAAAAGTTACTTTTTCTCCTCGCTGTTATTTTCTGCTGACGATGCCATCATGCTGTCTTCCATATGCATTTTGCTTAGCTTGGTCACTTCACCCTCAAAATCTGCTTTTGCTTATTACATTGGAAGCAGCTCTGATGGCTTTCTAGAGGGCAAAGCAGAGAGCGTGTGTCCCGACAAATGAGGAGGCCGGAGGAAATTACTGGCTCTGGCTATCACCCCTTGATTAAAACGAGAAAGACTTTGCTTTTAGGGAAGGGGAAGGATTTCAAGGGCGACTGTCTCCCACAGAGAACACTGTGTATCTGGGCACAGGCAGCATAATGAGAGATTAGAAGGGCAAATGCAAAAGGGAAAAGACATACTAGTGTAGGGAGGGGCAAATGTAAGAGTGGGTTGAAATGACAGTCATAGTGAAGACATATAATGATGCAGGGGATCGTTATTGCAGGTACTGGCTCATTCACAGTAAACACTTTTACTGCATGACAATTTTCACCTTTTATGTCTCAAATATTTAATGGGATCATTGAAAGAAGGTTCTGAACGTTGCAGCTTGCCCTCTGGGCAGACGAAACACACAGATTGTGTCCCCTCCATCGCCTCGGAATCTATTTTCAAAGTAAACTTCTGTTTTTACCAATACTTTCTCAGGGAAAATGTCAGTCTCTTCATCCAACACGCTTTAACCTAGCATGGAGATGGAGTGGGAGGTAGATTTTTATCCAGATAACCAGAAGAATGTGACATGGATGAGCAGAGAAACACAAAGAGGGTAATTATTCATGTCTCTACTATCACTCCTGCCTTTCTTTTTTCTTATGTTCCTGTGCTGCTGCTAACTAGGCACCTGGCAGGGAACAAGAACTCCATTCTGCATTTGTACGTCAGGCAAAGAACAAAGACGAGGGGAAAAAAAAAAAACACAAACTGACAAGATAGGTTTCACTCCTGGCAATAAATTATTCCCAAAGCCATCTTTTGTCAGCAACAGTTGTCTTTAAAGGTGCAGGAAAATTGCAAGGAGATCTGAGTCAGAGCAAGTCCTCAACATTTGTACGTCAGGCAAAGAACAAAGACGAGGGAAAAAAAAAAAAACAAACAAACTGACAAGATACGTTTCACTCCTGGCAATAAATTATTCCCAAAGCCATCTTTTGTCAGCAACAGTTGTCTTTAAAGGTGCAGGAAAATTGCAAGGAGATCTGAGAAGTCCTCAGTCTTATGTTGGAGACCTATTTTGTTGAAGACTAATTTAAAATAATATAATCTGTTTACATGACTGAGAATATTCATAGCAACTCCAACACATCCACACGGTGCATCCTGAACAGGCACAATATCCTAAGCATTAATGCCAAATAGTTTGTACACTACACGGCATGATGAGTACTCAACGCAAAAAATGCTCTATCACTACTTCTGCCCTGAGCTGTCTGGGGAAACGTGGAACATCCAAAGCCATGCAACATATTTCATGTAATCAGTATGTATATTTAAACTTGCATGACTTCAGAGATGCAGAAAAAAATCTGAGCAAGACACTACAAAATCCTGCAGAATGTTACATATATGAAACTACAAATTATGACTGTAGTCAACTACAAGTTGACTACAAATTATTTAAGAGATACTTCTTCCCTATTAACTAGATGCACAGTTTCTGACTGCAAGGTAATTTAGTGGATCTCTATGGACCTTACTTAAATTCTTGCTGTTCTGTTTGACCTTAATAAATCACGGAGCGATGGGACCGATAAAGGACTGACGTTCCAGGATACATGAGCCTTCGAGCCTTAGGGCCGAATCCTGAGTTTAATAATGACAGGTTACATGCCCTGCATGTAAAAGAAGTGCAGGTATAGGCCAAACCAAGCAGCTTGCTCAGTGAGGAGTTAACAAAAGCCGTGTGCGGGGAAACTCTATGAAGATTGATGTGTGTGAAGTCCCACCCTGGTGCTTGGCACATTCGTCCTCTTGGGACTCAGAATCTGAAGTCCTCTTCTGGCAGTGAGTGCCAAAATCTGTTCTTTAAAACAATGAATAAAGAATCCCTGTAGCTTCTCTGGTCTGTGACTTCATTTCATGTGGCTGCTGGCCACAGCATTTTTCTTTGTGTTATTACTGGAAAGCGCCAAGGTCTGTGTTAACACACAGCCTGCCAAAGGTGTTTAAAAGGCCTATCGGGCTGTCAGCAGATAAAAAATTCCCAATAAGCAATGTTCTTTTTCTTCTAAAGTGTAGCTGGAGGACATATTGTTCATCTTCTCCATGCTGTTACCCAGAGGTTAGAGCATTGTCCGGGAAGTGGGAGTTCCTGGGAAGCATTTGAGCCGCATCCCTGGCTATCATGCTAGACTAGCAGGAGGAAGAGCAGGAAGGAAACAGGGAGTCACCACCTTTTCGTTTGAAGTTATGACCCCATTCAGAGAGGCATATAAGAGTCTAGGACTGGGAGAGGACAGCTGAGGGAAAAAACAAAGATGTGTCTCTCTCATCTAGTTTAATCGTGGGGTTTATTTAAGCATTTTTGAAATAAGTAGTTGCTGGATAAAAACCAGCACGGGCTTGGCAATAGCTACCAGCGACAAGGAGTAAGTGCCTACAGCTCCCTGCGTCTCCTTCCTTCTAGTTCACACCAGCACCACACGTTTGCCATTCTTTCCAATCGTGACACAACTTCAACAGACGAGGCGATGAATGCTTCCTTTCCATTCTGCTGTCCTTCTGAGCAGCCAGGACACTCTCCTGGGAGCTGCAAGATGTTAACGTAAATCTCTTCAAGCGTAAAGGCTGATTTTCCATCACTGGGTTACTGCACTGAAGGTGAGCACCCTACCAAATGCGGCTGGGCATAGAAGCCAGCTGTGCCTGTAACAGAAAACCTCTCCACTGGACTTATGTCTTTCTATATTGCAGAGGGGGGAGAGGTGCTAAGATGTCCAGCCTGGGGCAATTCTGGATATTTCTATCCACAACCAGACTAACAGAGTTCTGGCAGCTGCTCAGTGGAGTTTTTCAGATCTGAATTTCTAGTTCATCCACACTCTTTTCCAGGGTCTAGCTCCTAGTCTTTCAGGATACATCTTATACAGTTAAATGGAGTATAGTAAGAGAACTGGCAAAATACAGCAGGACGTATGGCCTAAAGTTCTGGAACATCATAGCCCAGCTCTTCTCAAAGCAACCCACCCTTCAGCAAAGAACTACTCCATAGTCATCCTGTGAGGAAGACCTGGTCTCCTAAGAAGAAGCTGGTGGCCAATATACCCATCCCTGCTGCATTTATGATCTCTAAGGAGATGGGGGGGTAGAGTGCGGTGCAAACATACACACACAAACCACTGCAGCGGCCAGACGACATGGTAGATGCACAAACCTCTGCTCAGAAGTAAAACACGGCCACATTTTCTCCCACGTCTTCTGCTGTAGCTTGCTCGATAATTGAGGCCAGTCTGTTGGGATGATACATGAATCTGGGCATGACACCAAGCTTGGCCTGGGTTCAAAGACTGTTGAGGAGCAGCCTCTGGCTTTCTGGTGTCTCTCTGCAAAACAGGTGTCACAGAACTTTGCTTCCTGAGAGGACTGCTGTGAAAAAAAGAAAAAACGTCATTGCCTGTTCATTGCAGCAACATGCCAAAAGCCAGATCTAAAAGGGGAGGGTGAAGTTTCAGAAGACAGCGATCCCTTCCTAGGTATATACTAGCTGGAATGAAATAAGCCTCAATGAAACCAGGAGTAAATAAAAGCAGCTGAAGGAATGTAGTTTAAAAAGCAGTTCTTTCTCAGTTGCACAAGTTTTACTGTGTTATCACTAGTTCTCCAGTAACTGACCAAGTGTATTCTGCAGTAAAGTGCTCTTTTGTGACATGCAGAAGCAGGAAAATGCTTTAAAAAGTAAATATAACTTAGATTTCGTATCTTAGAAAGGACATGAATATAGTTAGTACAGATTGTATTTTCAAGGAACAATTCTGCCATTAGATATGATTCGCATATGGCTATAGAAGTCCTTATCTAGTTAAAAAAAAGAAGGAAGTCAATAAATCACCAGAGGAGGAAATACTGAGGTTTAAAACAGCCACAAATTTGTTTTTCTTCAGTTTATCATTTTAAAAACCCAAATGCTGTAATTCTGGATGAGTTGCCAGATTGTTTCCTTCATAATTCTGCCTTTCTCTTATCCATTCTTCGGGGATCAAAAACAAGCGTATTAACTTCAGTCAGTGGACACGCAAATCAAACAAAAACATTCCCCTAACTTCAGGCTCTGATTAATTCTACTGGCAGCCTTTGACCTTGATTTCCACAGTGTGTTGCAGTACAGACAGAAGCCTGACCTGGTATCAAAAAACTGCAGAGATTTGGTTTGGAAAAAAAATAAAGCCACCTTCATCTTCACTACCAAAGCACTACATTAAAATCTATAAAACAAAGGGTTGAAATCTGAAGTTTAGGCCTTGGAGCCAGTTTCACAATCTGTTTCCTGTAGCCAGAGTTCATTTGTAGCCAGTGGAAAAAACAACCTCTAAAAGATAAAAGGCAGTGCTGTGACTTTCAATCAATCTCAGCATTCGGTGTGGGAAAAGAGCCGTACCAAAGCCTAACACCAACGCTTCAGTTCTGTTCCTGGTTCACTTTATTGATCTCATACGTACATACCCATTGTTGGAGACACCCAGCAAGGGCAAACTTATCAGGGGGAAAATGAGATCTATCCACCTTCTGAAGATCAAAATTTAAACAGAAATACAGCAAGGATACGTGACATGCCTATTCACAGGAAAACTGGGAGACCATAACGAGCAACGACAGAATGGGACGGGAAGGTAGCTCATGTAAAAAAATAAAAAGGAAAACATGAAAGGCACTGGCAGGATTATTTTCTTTGAACCCATCAAAGTTATAATGGGCGGAGGCCTTTAGTGCTTAGAGAAGTCAAGCCTCACATTTATGACAGGTAGTGATGATTTCAGTAGATATATTGTTCGCAAGGATGCCAAAGGCCTGGAGGAAGCAGCTGCATGCAGCAGCCCAGGCCTGTCCACGCTGCCAAACAATGGTAACGCGGACTCCTTGTAGAAAGGATTTTCTGGGAAAAAGACATTGGTCTCCCTTGAAAGCTACAGGCCATGACAGAATTACACTTATTTTGCAACCTTTAGAGAAGCAGTGCCAGAAAACAAAAGGCATGTCAGATGAAGAAACCAGGTTCTTTACAAACTGAAGAGCTGCTGTTGATGGCTGGTCTTGCTGAGCCAGCCCAAGCTCCCTTCCTGGACAACAAAGCAGTTTCTGTGTCTGTCTGCGGTACACGAGTAGCTTGTTTTGCATTTACCTTGAGTTTTGAGGTTTGAATTTTCAAGTGAGAAATGTGTAGATGACAAATGTAAAATAATTACGCCAGACCCTACAGGCCCAATGTCCTCTTTCTCATACTCTTGCAAGTGTTCTTTAAACTTTTGGTACAATGAAAACTGTAGATTGCTTTAATACGACAGCTGCAAACTGGTGGTTCTGCCCTTGTTTCCCTTCCTCTGCCAAGAGGAGAATTGGATCAAGGAACTGCCTTGGCTGAAAACTAACTTTATCAAAAAAAGCACCTTTCTTCCCTGCAGGAAAAGCAGCAGAAACAGCAATACTGGCCCACTTGGTGAGAGATTACCCTTCATCACAGAATGGCCGAGGTTGGCAGGGACCCTCAGAGGCCACCTGGAGACAGCTGCCCAGCTCCATGTGCAGATGACTTCTTAATATCTCCAAGGATGGAGACTCCACAAACTCCTGGACAACCTGCGCAGTGCCTGGTCACCCTCACGGTAAAAAAGTGTTTCCTGACGTTCAGAGGGAAGCGCCTCTGCGCTTGTGCCCATTCCTCTGCTCCTGTCACTGGGCACCACCAAGAAGCGCCTGGCTCCATCCTCTTGGCAGCCTCCCTTCAGGTGTGTGTACACACGGGTAAGACTCCTCTTGCACCTTCTCTCCCCCCTTTTATTTCGAAGGCGCGGTGTTTCTGTATTTCGCTGGCGTCGGCTGTTTTTCCCCTCCTGCTGCTGTGTTTGCTTACGCCGCAACAAAGGCTCCGCCGCAGCCCGCGTCTGACCAGCCCCTGCGCTGGCTCGGAACGCCTGGCCGCTTCCTTTTTGGCCAACGCCGGTTTCTGAAGCGAATCCACCACCGGCTCTGCGGGACCCCTGCCCGCTGCCAGCCATCTGCCTCTGATGACACAAGAAACGACATCACGGGG
>NW_010406307.1:26144-29559 GCF_000710305.1 Buceros rhinoceros silvestris | reverse complement strand
GGGAACCACAGCCGGGAAACGCCGCGTGTGCCCAGCACAAGGGCAAGAGTAAGAGAGAGCCTGGGTTTGGAAAATATCATAAAGCGATGTGTTTCTAGAAAAACATGGACAAACCTAGCTGAAGACAAACATAAACCTATTTAACGGAAAAGCAAATAAATATATTTACAGGAAAACCACAAATGTAATGGCAATGCCATGCTATGGAAAAAGGCAAAGTAATAAATGTTCAGCCTGTGTAACACTAGTCCACAGTTCTACTGTTCTCCTTTTGTTCCACTAGTAGTCTGCACAGAGAAGAGTACCTCTTAGGTTATATCATAACATACTGGCTCTATAATTTTCTCTGTTTTCCTCTGTCCTAGGAGAAGGGCCAATTTGTTATGCATTTTGCTTTCTTGACTTTTTTTTTTTTTAATTAATAAAACTCTGGAATAGCTGCAAGACTTTCTTTTCAGGACATTAGCTGCACTTTCATCATCTGTTTGTAATTCAATCCACTTTTCATTACTAACCTATGGATGAGAATTTCCTTGCATACAGAGTAGCAATGGAAGCTTGTTTGCTTGTGGATACCTGAACAAATATATCTGGAATATTAAACACCTGCTAATCAGAGGCAGATTTCCAAAGTCAACATGTGTGCCTCCTTATGTGGGCAAATTACAAATTCCTCTCCAGCTGGGCAAGAGAATTGGTTCAAGGATTTTGTTTTCAGCAGAGAAATCATAGCTATATTCATCTGGAACTGCTTTTTGTGTAAGGATGGATGCCTCTAGACAGATAACTGGACAATGTACATGATTGAGACTAGTTATTTTCTAATAACTCTGCCAGTATATTAGCCAAGTATACGACAGGTTTTCTTCACAGCTTTATAGAATATCTTTCTATAACAATTCATTTTCACTGTCAGATTGTATTTCTGTTATCTTACTGTTCTTCCCAGAAGAAGACCTAATCTTAAAACGTAATAACAAAATGTTAGCTTGTACTAAGGCACCATTCGCTGTGTTGGTTTTGGCTGGGATAGAGTTAATTTTCTCCATAGTATTTAGTATGAGGTTATGTTTTGGATTTGTGCTGAAAACCATGTTTGTAACACGGGGTGTTTTAGTCATTGCTGAGCAGTGCTCACACCGAGCCAAGGTCTTTTCTGCTTCTCACTCCACCCCACTGGTGAGTAGGCTGGGGCTGCACAAGAAGATGGGACAGGACACAGCTGTGACAGCTGATCCCAACTGACAAAATGGATATTCCACACCGTATGACATCACGATCAGCTTATATAGCTGGGGGAAGAAGGAGAAAGGGGAGTAAGTTTGAAGTGATGGCATTTGTCTTCCTGAGTAACCAATACACACGATGGAGCACTGCTGTCCTGGAGATGGCTGAACACCTGCCAGCCAGGGGGAAGCAGTGAATGAGTTCCTTGTTTTGCTTTGCTTGCACACGAGACTGTTGCTTTACCTACTGAACTGTCTTTATCTCAACCCACAAGTCTTCTCACATTTACCCTTCTGATTCTCTCCCCACCCCACTGAGGGGGAGTGAGTGAGTGGTGGGTTAGTTGCCAGCTGGGGTTAAACCACAACAAATAGCAATGTTGCCTTTTAACAGAGACAAGTAGCAACAGCTTAAAATATCGCCTTTAAACAACCTACTGTTATCCACTAAAAGTGCATTACATTAATGGAATTATAACTGAAAAATATGCTGTTTTTAAACAAGTTTCTAGGTCTAATATCAGCATAGAATTTGTCTTATGCAAAAAATTTGCCATGAAATAAAAATCAAATAACTTTTGAATTAAAAAAATACTATACAATTATTCTGTGGTAAAACGACAGGAATATCCTTGTCTTTGTGTTAATTTTCATTTTATTTCTTTCTCAACTCCTGGTCTTACATTCCTGTGGCCTTCCAGTACTTAAAGGGAGCTTATAAGAAGGATGTGGACAGTCTTCTTAGCAAAGCCTGTTGGTGACAGGACAAGGGGTAATGGTTTTAAACTAAAAGTGGGGAGATTCAGACTAGAAACAAGGAAGAAATTTTTTACGATGAAGATGGTGAAACCCTGGAATCAGTTGTCCAGAGAGATGGAGAAACCCCAGCCCTGGAAACATTCAAGGTCAGGTTGGACAGGGCTCTGAGCAGCCTGATCTAGTTGCAGATGTCCCTGCTCACTGTATGGAGGGATTGGACTAGATGACCTTTGAAGGTCCCTTCCAACCCAAAGCATTCTATGATTCTATTGATAAACTTAGAAAAAAAAAACTTCTGGGCTTTTTGTTGCCTTTGGGGTTTTTTTTTCCTCTTTGCAAGGAGTATAATTTTCTTACACATAGACTTACTATGAATGCTTTTATAGTGCACCTTTTTTTTCAAGATATAAATATAACCAAAGGAATTTCACTGGTTTTCTCTAAAAGTTTTTTGCAGCATTTTTATAACATGTGCCAAGCTTTCTGTGTACCACAGAAGAAAAAATAATCAAAAAAAAAAAAAAAGTAAAAAACCAGAACAACCTAACACCACACATTGGCTATGTTATTCAGGATAAATCTGATTAAGAGAAATCAGTTATTATCAGTGGCATGTATTTCCAGGGGGCAAACATTTTCCATCTCCTAAAAGAAATGCCAACAGGAGCAGCTGTGGTCCTGTTACCCACAATTCCGACTTGAGATCCCTAAGAAATGTTCCTCAGAAACCTAAAAATTTCTGGTCGTACTTGTCTCCTCTTTCTCGGTACATCTTAAGGCCTATTCACTGGTAATTCCCTCCAAAACCCCACAATCCTAAAAATCAAAGATACTCAAGAAGATGGAGAAAATTTGAAATGGTGCCTTAACTGTTGGGTACAAAAAGTAAATGACATAGACTAATGCGTGAAGACACAAACCCAAGGTGTATATAAATTCATGGATGGATTAAAATGTTAAAATTAGAAGAGAGGGGAGAAAGATAGATTATCTGTCATTTTCGTAATACATCAATATTTGCTCATTATCAGAGATTTTTTAAAGCCCATTTTATCACAGACTTCAGCTTTCCGTTTGACTTAGTAACAAAGCTTCTTAATAGAGAGGACGGAGCACGAATGTCCGAACAGCCTTAAACAGAGCATTACGGTTGGATGTTACTATAATAAAACTGCAAGAGTGGTCTGAAGCTGAAACTACCTCATGGCTGTTACTCAATAAATTTCTAAAAGATAGGTTCAATAAAAATATATCCAGTTTCTGCACTACAGAATCTCACAAGGCCACAAAAGCTTTATATACTTTACTGGATTATGCCTGAAGCACAGATTTTTAAATGAGAAATTATCTGCGCCTGAAACCTAGCAAGAACGTAACATTTTATTCTCCAAAGTTGACTGTATCCCTCCTCAAACCCCCCAACCCCCACC
>NW_010406307.1:0-25924 GCF_000710305.1 Buceros rhinoceros silvestris | reverse complement strand
GCCCTTTTTTTTTCTGGACTCTAAAAAGCAGGCTACAATAGCAGAAGGTATTGAAGACTTTTTGAATGTTTAAAATACTTATCTGTATATCACAAAAATGCAGACTTTTTTTTTAAGTGAACAGGGCCATAGGGTACTGTTACGCTACGATAGGACAGTCTTCTTAATCTTCTTGTTATGAATTTAAGCAGGTAAGGTTATTATGTACAGCACTTACTCTGTTAGTGAAGCATAAATAGAAAAGCTGTTGCTGAGATACAATTATTTTTTAAGAGCATCTAGGAAATGCTTTGTGTTTGTTTTTTTTCCAGCCCTAATACATCTTTTTGATACATCTATGGGTTATATCATTGCAAGTGGGCATACAATGCACACTAGAAAGCGGTCAAGGTTTTCTCTCATTTTGTATAAAAGAATATTCAAATTGTTTGCTTAGGCTTCAGGAACTCACTGCCTTGGAGCCAGTGGAAAACATTCACTCGAAATAGCTATCTGCAAGAGATACTTGTCGGAAGTCATTACAGCTTAGCTACTGACATAATAAGACTTCACCTTTCAAAGAAGGAGGGAAGGGAAAAAAAGTTACATAATGAAATTTGGATGCATCTTTCCAACAAGTCCGGAGTTTCTAAACCAGTGTGGATTCTGTTTTTTTCATAAGCCCAGAGACCAGTGCTGCAGCCAGAGATCGCTGCTTCTCCTCTGTAATGTCACCCCGTGAACACTGTTGTATAATTCAGAATAGTAAATCAGAAGACTGGTGCCTCCCTGTGGAAACATTCCTATATTTTCACATACAAGTGTCAGACTGATCTGGCCATCAAAGGTAACACTGCTGAATGACATCTCAGTCAAACAAACAGATCTAAAGATTACTTTAATGGAGCAAATATAAAAGGATCAAAGGCATAGCGGAAGGGAGGTGCGTGCACCTCAGTAGCACACGTTTGGAGTTAAGCTGGAAAACAAGGACGTTCAAAGAGAGGGAGGAGACATGATTTCCTGCTTCCAGAATTTAGACATAAGCATGGCACCTAAAAAAACCCACCGAGACGTAAACCTGGTTCACTTCTCCATCACCACAGCGAGCTTACTGGCAGTAAAGCCAGCAACAACCACACTGCAGGCTGACAGTGTTCAGGCTGACTGCAGGGCAAATGCTGGGATCCTAAAAGCATACTGCAATCTTCCCTACTGCCAGCTAGAAGTTCCACCAGGCAGTCCTACTGAGAAGTCACTCGCTCCAGTTTTTCACAACCACCACTCATTATCATTGAGTTATGAAGCCACTTTCTTCTTTCCAAGCCAAAAGGTACAGTCCATGTGTCTGGACTACAAGAAGGAATTTTGAATAGATCATAAAGATGGACAGTGACCAGGTAGATTTGAAGATGTTTGTGGATAGGAACAGAAAAGGATATCCGTGCAGTTAAAGCACTATTTGTGGGTTACCAAAGCATGAGTTGTTTAAGGATTTCTACTTCTGATTGAAGAGTTTCACAAGAATGGTGGACTGACTCCTGCTTTAGACAATTCCTGCACAGCCCTGCTGATGAGAGCTTGGCTTTTGTTCCAGTTAATGTCATATGAAAAATAATCCTTTAAGGTGCAAACCAGATACTGTAAGGATAAACTAATTCTCTGATCTCTCTCTCTCTCCAGACTATCGACAATAGAAAGTAAACCTTGTTATTGTTATATTAGCTTTATTATTATTTATAACAGAATATGTCAATTTTAACCTCATGACATCTGCACTTTTCCTAGCTCTGCAGCTTAGATTTTCTTTACCTTACCAGAAGCTATTTACCCCTTTAAATAACATACACAGTTAAGTTACAATAAAATCAATTTGCAAGTATTGTTATTCCAGCAGGCAACTCAACGGAAATTGCTTTTTACAGATTTAGAGCACTTTTTATAGTAAAAAGAATTTTTAACAAATCCTAGGACAATATCATTTTGTAATAATCAGCAAATCCCATCCCTGTCACTGAATTTTACATAATGTCTTCAGAAGAGGTAACTACAACTATTAATCTGAGTAACAGTTCCAGAGTTCAATGAACAGGAAACCTCTCATCTCTAAAAATAAGCAGTTAAAATTAGCAGATTTTCAAAGCAATCTACAATGGAATAACTGCAGCTTGCTTTACTGTGATCATCAGATAAAAGTACTTCCTCGGAAGTACTGACAGGAGAAACCCACCACAACATAGCTGCCAAATACTCATTGCCAACAAACAGTAAAAAAGTAGAAGTACCTTTTTTTCCGTCCTGAATGCGTTAACTCCTGCTCCTCTTTCCTTAGAAAGCGCGCTTCACCAGGACATCTTATCCCTTTGTGACCTTAGGGACTCTAATGAGCTGCAAGTCCTATGGTGGATATCGGCCAACTCTTTCAGCTGCATATTCCATCAGCTGGAGATTCAGAAATCAGAAAATTGCTGTAAAATAAACCTTTTATCAGAAAGAGAGAGATCTTCTGAATTCTTTTCCTCTGGTTCCCATCAAAACATTGTGAAGTAAGACTCTTTTTGAATAGTTCTGCTAGGAATATCTACATGTTGCACTGATGCCTCAGCAAAGTCCTCCCAAAGACCTCCCTTGAAGGTGTAGGCAGTAACTAGTAAATTTTCAATACCTGCCCTTCTTGATGCTCTAAAAGAAGCTTAAAATCTCTATTTAGTAGAGAGAAGTGCCAACAGCCAGATTTATGGAAAGCCACAAAACACAAAAGTAAAGAAATCTGTACACAGATTACTTTTTTTTTTTTTAAACACATTTTCAGGAACATAGTGCACAAAATGATATTTAAGATAGCCTTTAAAAGAACGTTGATTTCAAATTCAACAGTTAAGCTATTCAGAAGTAAATCATGAGGAAGTTAGTGAGAACAGAATCTGAAGACAGTATTAGTTCTGATTTTAATTTTTAATTTTCTACACCAGTTATGTACTATGCAAAATCCGGTGTTGTTAATCACTCTGTAGAACCACAAAAACTCAAATATTAGAAAATGTATTTATGCGCAGTTTTCATTATCTAGCTCTATGAATGTATATATCCACATACAGGTACCACTTACCTATCATGTATCTATCGTTTCAGAGCTTATAAGGTTCAAAATTCCAAGCTTTCTTCAGAACCCTTAGGTCCAGAACTTTATTTAATGTTTCTTCTCCTCTAACTAGATATCAGGTTGAAATGTTTGAAAAAACTGAAGACTCAAGTGTGTTTCATGAAACTGAAACCAGCTCTAGGGAAACCAGCACAGCAGGACAAGGATTCAGAGTGCTCCTTTGATTAAGGCTTGTCTTTTAGGTTGGTTGGTTCTTTTTTTTACTCAGTATTTCCATTAATCCTAAACAATTCTATAAAATGTGTACAATTCACACTGTACAATATCTTGATTAAATGCAATACCATGTAAAGGAAAGGAATGGGAGAAAAAAAAATGAGGTTATCGTAGGCTCGTGTGAATTCAGGAGCTGCCAAATTGGTTTTACCAAATGTATGGTAATAATTGCATAAATTGATAATGCTAGTTCTGGTCCTTCAGTTTAGTCCTCTGTTTCACACTGATATTCAAGAAGTCTTCAATATTGCCTTGCTTGGTCATATAAAGATGTAACAATGACAAGTACAGTAGTTCAGAAATGTTACCTATATACGACAAAAAATAAATTAAAATTGCTGTGGGAACTATAATTTTGATTTAACATTGTACAGTATGATAATGTTGAGTAGGTCCTTTAGGTATTTGATGCTAAATACTTAACACTCTATTTCTTTCCATGGTTCTTTTTTCAAATAGATTTTTAAAGTTTTGTGATATAAAGAAATACATTTTTTTAATAATTGTTTTGCACTTTTTAATATACCCATAAGGAATTAATAGTATTTTTACAGGTCGTATTTCTTTCTAATTCCACATTAGGAAGCTGTTATTGTGAAGGCTGTACCACTGACGGGTAATAAAACCTTTTGATAATAAATACAAATCAAATAAATATTTGATAATAAATACCTGTACA
This sequence comes from Buceros rhinoceros silvestris, assembly GCF_000710305.1. Classification (NCBI taxonomy): domain Eukaryota; kingdom Metazoa; phylum Chordata; class Aves; order Bucerotiformes; family Bucerotidae; genus Buceros; species Buceros rhinoceros. The sequence continues at coordinate 21,887 of NW_010406307.1, read as the reverse complement.
TAAACGTGAGAAATTGGGTTTAAAATAAAATGTGAAATTAAAAATTTCAGATGTATTATCAACCTAGATTTTGATAATTGCTACCAGATTTTGGAAACCTTTCAGCACCTGACTTGAGTTTTGCTGGAAGCTTTACTTCAGTTGTGTCTGCTAAGTACTTGAAACCCTGGCTCATCCAACTCTCAAGCCCCGTAGCTGCCTGCATTATAAACTGAGATTACACTTTGTCTGATCATTACAGCATCTTCTAGAACAACACCTCTAGCTAAAGTTCCTGGAAAATTCCCTCAGTGAGAATTTTATTTCAGTAACTAAATTCAGGATTCATAGGACATAGATAGTTTAATAGAAGTCTCTGCATTTCCCCCCAGATTAATTTTCCACACACACTTTGTATCCTTTGTGGCCTAAATTAGCCCAGAAACAAGAGCAGACAAACTTAGGCTGTTCAGACTGAAGTTTTCTATGTGCATGTCTACCTCAGTCTGATTTCTTTTTCCTTTAAGTTTCACTTAAAATAGTTCAGCCTACTTTTAGGGGACAAAAATACAGTGCTTTACACTATTCTAGAAAGCATTTGTGCTTTGAAGTGAAGGCTTGAAATCAGGATGTGAAATGTTTGGTTGTCAAGAATGTGCCTTTTGCAATCCCTATGAAAATCCAAGGGGAAAAAAAAAAGTGGCAGGGCAATAATATTCTCTGTTCGTCTGCTCAGCTGATTGAGCTGCTCAACGTGGAGCCTAGGACAGGACAAGAGATGAGTGGGAGGCAGAAATTATCCTAATTCTGATCTTTCCATGGCAAAAATACGGCAAGTTGAGCCTGGGAAGGGGGAGGATAGGTCTTCACTCAAGTGGGGTTTGTGTAAGAGCTTGCGTCCTTTACAGAAAAATCAGTGGTGAGAAATTTGTGTTGATTGGTGACAGTTCAAGTAAAATTCCCTCAATTCCTGAGATGTGTTGCCCACCACGCTATCTCCTAAATAAGCAGCCCAGCTCTGCCTTGGCACATTAATACTAACATTAATACTGCTGTGCCCACCCAATGAAATGGGGCAGAGAAATGATCTGTGCTCAGCGCTAAACCACCCAGATTTATTTACTTATTTATTTATGCAAACCTCCATAACCTCCAAAAAGAAACTGCTTCTTTTAGATACAGAGGCAGTTTATGCCAATTTAAATATACACAAAACTATGGCCTTAGAATTGCTTTTCAAAGAAACAAAAAATCACATTTCAAATGGTGTTTAACCAGGCATTAATTAGGTGTGAAACTCTAATCTAGTCCATTAAGAATGAAGTTGCCAACTAAAAATTTAAAGAAGCAAAGATCGAATTAAGATAAAACAGACTGAATCTTATTTTTATTCTTTCACCTTTATTCAGTGGAGTATTTTATGCCATTTAGTGTTTTTAGACTTACAGGAAAAATGACTTCCTACTGTTTTGGGAAAGCTCTTAAACTGGACCAAAACTGTCCACTGAGATACCGCCAAATATTATGGAACTGCACCTTCAAATTGTTATTCTGACATGAAGTTGTATGTGCGAAGTGTTTTTCAAGAAGAATACCCAGTTTTCCCTAGTTTACAAAAAATGTATTCATTGATATAGGCACAGAAGGATCTTCTGTGGAAACAAAGATTCCTCACAGTGTTGTATTTCCACTGAAATTGTACAAGTGAGAATCAAGACAATACTTTGTGGTTCAAGGTTTCCTATTTGGCTTTCTGGTTTTCCTGTCGGGGGAAGGAATGATGATATCTTGGCAACAAATATGTATTGAGAAAGCATACGCATAAGAGCATTATTTAAGGGTTGCTTTGTAAGAGCATAAGCTAGTCAGAATTACTGAAATAACTGCCACCTTTTTCTTGCAGTGAAGATACTGTGAATAATTTTTTGGTTTGTGGCTCATTTTCCTCTCCAGGCATTTCCCGTGCATTCTTATTTTCCTTTTCCAAACCCTTTTATGCACAAAGAAGGCAAATGCAAATGCAAAAGAATTATAAACATTATGTACCATATATTGTCTTCAAATGCATTGCATTAAAAATTATAGTCAAAATAAGAAATTTAAAAAGTTGGTTCTTTTCAAATGGTCAACAGATTTTATATTTGACTTGTCTTCAGTTATAAGATTTCAGTGTAAATTTACACATTAGTGTCTTATTGTTTTCATTTGCATTGCAAATATTCTCTTATACCATAGTCTAATGCTTTGGTTTATTTTTTAACATAATGTAGTTGGTTCTAATAATCCTGTTTTTTTCAAAGGTGATAAAATATCTGGTAATCATATAGCAGAAGATGCAAGAATTCTGTTCTTTTCTGTGTTTACATTCTCTTTCCTTACAACTCTATCTGTTCTGACAGCGACCAGTCCCAATTAAACTGCTTTGGAAACTGGGAAAATGCCCCTGATGTGACCTTAAAGTAACAGAGAATACTTTTCAACCAATTTCACAGGTATGCTTTAAATCTCTACTGCCACAAACAGGAGTAAGCTCAGGTGCTGGCTCTCTTTAAATGTGATTGCCATTTACACTAAGACCTCATCGCACAACTCCTGCTCTCTAAAGTAGCATTATAATTGACTCCTTGGGGTTTTTCTATGCTTATTCCTTTAGATGTGTGAATAGTTATTGATTACAAGAAATAAAACCAGTTATGTGGTCCTTCCAGGGCCAATGCTGTAGTTTCTTCGAGTTTGTCTGAATAAAAATGAAAATAAAACATGAACATTTAAAACAGCCTCCATTTTAAGACATTGTGATGATCTAACCTGTACAGGTTGAAGTAGGATTTATTAATAGGATTTTTAAAAGTATGTAGTTGTCTAAAATATAATTAGATGTTTGGGTGTTTTTGAAAGTACGTGCTTGGCTCACAAACACTGAGATCACATGAAATGGCAACTTTTTTTGCCACCACCGCCAGCAAAAGCACTAACTTGCATTCTGGATGACTACACTCTATTAACAGCATTCAAGCGCTTGATGGGGAGCACCCTACATAAAAATGTGTCCAGTCATTATGGCTTCCTCTTCTGGAGGGTTTAGCAGTGATAAATTACAAGCTTATTTTCTCATGTGTTGTGACCAAGAGCTGGAGCAAAACAAGCACATGCTCATAGGAAAAGAGGTTTGCTCATACTAACCAAAGAGTCTACATCCAGGTTGTTTCTTCACAGCTCTCAAAACATCATTGAAGAAGGGAAGTATTGCTGTCCCCATCTTACAGATGAGAAAACTGGAGAGTTTTGCCACAGAATAGTAGGAAACCTAGGAGGCAAGTATTAAATCTATTTCTTTTTCTATTCAAGTGATGGGAGCCTTGCTCTCCTTTAAGCTCCATGCTATACTCCTTTTTTACAGCAGTAAGCCATGGCTACCACTATAATTTTTTTCCCTGCTCAGAAATTACTTCATTGGAAAACTGCATAATAATATTTTAAGAGGAATTAAAACCTCCAGCTCTTCCTGTGTCCTTGGCTTATGTCAGAGCCTCAGCAGGCAGTGAGGTGCTGTAGATGCACACACAAGATGAGTAATTATGACTTTGTTAAATGGAATTCTAAAGAGAGTTCATCAGTGATGTTCAGAAATTAACTAATCCACAAGACAGGCTTGTGAGTCTGTTTACCATCCAAACATGCATAAAAATACTAAACAGATGATGGTAAATTGCAGCAACTGTTAAATACTATTGTAAATACTGAAAGGAACAAGTAGTGGCGGGAGCAGGGCCCAACATCCATGGGGAAAGATGTCACATATTTACACCCTTTCAGCTAAAAGGTGATGCCTACATCTTACCAGACTAGAATTTGGTCTTCTCCTCTATCAGATCTCCTGTGTCAAACGTAGAAAAGTAGCCAGAAAAAAATCTCTTTCAGCAGTGCAGTATTTACACAATATGGCCATTTCCTGCCCCGCATCTTCAGATCATTAATATAGCTAAGATGTGGTTGAACCCAGAATCTCAGTAAAGAAGTAAGGACTAAAGAAATATCTGTCACTGTACTCTGAAAGATCTCATCTCAGCATTGCGGGAATCAACTCCTATTATTACCTGTCCTTTCCATTACTTTAACACATCTCGGTATAGAGGTGCAGAGAGGTGACAACAACATTTGAATATATTTTATCACTCCAGTTCATCTCCTTTTTAACGGAGATTCTTTTCTTGAGAGAATGATATTTAGTATTAGATATTTAGTACTGCAGGATCATCAGTATTACTGCTGCCCAAAGTAGTTTCCTCCCAAATGTAAATGTTTAAATATTAGCACATTTCTATATGGCAAAAAGGATCGTGGCTGCATGTCATCCTACCACCACCCTGAGGCTTGCCCCAGGATGCTCCTAAATTTCCAGCAGTGGCTGCTAACAAAGCACTGTCTGATCCGCCTTTCTTCACACCCTTGGTGATTGCTGCCGCAAGAAAAAGCAATTAGGAGTTACTCAAGTACTAAGGAAAACGAAAATTGACTGAATTGTCTGTATATGGCAAGGTTTGGGGTTTTTTGGGGCAGTGGGGTGCGGCAGGGGTGGCTTCTGTGAGAAGAGGTTCTGGGACTGAAATGTAAGTGACTTTTCTGCCTCTTGTTGTATCCTTTAAAAGATTTGTACAATCAAAGTTGGTATGTTAGGGACATCTAAGAAGCAAGGAAACTTAGACAGCCAATTCCACAGACTTCCAAATTTCCACAGACACCCACCCAAACTACACAAGCTGCAAAACATAGTGTATCATCTCATTATTAAAATGCCTCATTGATCATCCATTGAACCTGAATTCCTTACCCTTAAAATGCTGCTGCTCTTTTACAGTTTCTGTCAGATGGATCACCTTTATTTTTTTAAATAGCTAATTACCTTGTCACAGTGGACAGAGACATTGCTGACCCTTTTCGGCTCAAGCAAAAGTGCTTTGGATTCTTTCTGCTCATAGAAAACATCCCTGATAAATAAGTCCTGTATTTGCAGTAATGCTGTTTACCTAGAAGATAAAACCTGTCCTTTTCCCTTAAACACAAAGTAACAGTTTCCTTTTCCAGTAAATATTGCCCAAAGAGACTCAGTTCTGGCTCTCACTTCAGGGTGGTGGTGGCATTTGATGCACAGCTGAGACCCGCTGACCACTCAGCCTCAGCTGCATCTGCTGTCAGACCCAGGGCATTGCCTTGCTTCCTCTCTTGGCCTTTGCTGTTGATCCTGAATCAGCTAGGGCTGCTGCTTGTGAGAAACGGGAGTGCAAAAGGCACTAGAATAGCCATCTAAATCCTGCTGGTAGTCCTAAAAATTAAACTAAAAGCAAAAGAAGTCTTCAAATCCTGCAGCCTAAGCACTTAGCTGCTTAGCTGCGCGATGCTATTTGGTGCTTGGAAAGAGATGAAAGAACTACCCTTTACTCGAGTACGTGTACACCAGTGGTGTTCCTCGTCAGACAGAGAGGAGAAAACCAGGTCTGTTTTCTCAGAGGAAATCATCCTGAGATTGGTAGACTGTTTCAGCACAGCGTAAATGGACTTTTGGTCTGGACCTGCTCATTAATTTCAAGTTGTACTAAAGCGTATAAGTTACAAAGTTTTCCAGCAACGCTGATAAAAGCATCAAAAGAAAATCCATAAGCCATAAGCACAAAAAAGACCAAGACCATATGTTTTATAGTAGGGCCCGTTAAAAAGTTCAGGTGAGGTGGGGGAGAAAAAGAAGGAAGTGGTGATGATAATGAATCTCTTTTCTTATTTTGGCTGCATGAAAGAAGAGCTCATATGATGTATTTTGTGATTAAAAGATTTATTGCTAGCGGAAAACAGAGAAAAGAGGTCAAATTAGTGCAAGAGAAGAGTTACAAGTTAAATGACTTTTTTAGAGTAAAATTTCTGAATAAGCCTTGGAGTAGTAAATGGAAAATAGGATTCCCCAGCTCAGTTATGTGCCTGAGACTGATAGCATAATTTCTCTTTTTTTCAACTTACAGTTTTCATCTTTTCTCTTAATAGTAAAGAAATTATGGAAAACATCCTACATAAAAATAACTAGAATCAACCCAACAGAGGCACGGGAATTGCTGCAGGTAGAGAACGAAGCTGTAGTGGGTCTCTTACAGTCATGTACAAAGACATTAAGTGTGGCTTTTGTAGGAGCAGATAAAGCAGTGAGAGATATTCCTCTTTCCTTCTTTCTTAAATGACCTGCCTCTTCTAGCAATGACTACAGTGTAAAGATTCATGAGGCAGAAAGTGGCAAGGGAAGAAAATAGCCTTTTTCTGGGTAGAGACTCATTTCAGCATGAACTAGAATACTCAGTCCTATAAAAACTGAAGCCTTTTTAGGCATGAGCAGAAGAAGTCTTCTATAAGCTTGTGGAAAAATGAGATTAAAAAGTATGACAGTATTAGAACAGTGAGGCTGGAGTTGTCTGAAAATGTTCAGGGTTGCAATTTAAGATTTGTTAATTTTTTTATCTCTGCTCTCAATGGGTTTGAAATATATGTGCTTTAAATATACTGACTCCAGCTTCCAAGCCTTGGTCCAGAGGTCTTCCAAACTTTCAGAGATCAGTGTTTATATTAAGTTTTGATTCTTAAGTTTGTTACTTGATCCCTAGATAATATTCTCATAAAGCAACTATCAAAGTGAGAACGTAAGTCCTACTTTCAAACAGCATATAGCTTTATTCTACGGACAAATGCATGCTTAGTCACACTGGGACAGGGAGCTGGACAGGACTGGCTATACAGGTTATGCTACTGGTTTCGAATTAAGTCCTGCACCACATCCGTGCTGTGCAAGAGACTACTGTTGGAACAACTCGACCTTTCCACTTATTCAGCCATTAAATCCATGTCATACTGTGGATATATCTCCATCATACTGTGTCTGAGGAAAATACCAACTCTTGAGCTAGAAACACTCTCTCAACACCCACCTGCTTCTCAGACCTAGAAGCAGCACAGTTGGTGGTAGATGTAGTAATCTCCAAGCAAAATAGACATGTCTTTGATCTCATTTTAAAAATCAGTTCAATTAATGAGCCTCTCCGTGCATTATGAAGTACCAGATAAACCAGTGGGTAAAAATATGTCTCTCTCAACAAATGGAGGGAAAGCAAGAATAGGTGGAAGTAAACAAGCTTATGTTTCTACAATTATACTTTGTGATGCCAGAAGGTTATTTTTCCGTGAAGATATGCTCCAGGAATTTTTCTTATGCTTATCTACATAGTTAGTAATCCCTGGTTCTGGATGGGGAAGGGCTCTGGAGAAAATTGAAAGTGTCCAAGTAAGAAAAAACTCTTCTTGTGTAAGTGCAAGGATGTTGGGGGCGGGAAAGGTGATTTCAGGCCATTTAGTCTTTTCACAAGGCGATGTGTGGGAGATTTGGTAGACAGTCCTGAGACTTGCACATTTCTTTAGGATGGTATATGTGCTCTGAACCAAGGAACAACTAATACCTTGCCTTCATGAAATGTAAAGTTGCCCTTGTTAAGCAACTTTTAGCTCTGCTGTATGAAGAAAACTACCTTTTAAGTATTGCCATTCAAAACCAGCTAGACATACTAGACACAAGTAGCTTGCCTCTCCCAGGACATGGACTCACTGGAGCTGGGGCACTACTCTGAAGTCAGATGAGTTAATAAAGTCAAGTATTAGCACTTTGTATGTAAAAAATTAACTTTTCAAAACAACAATCCCTTTTATTAGTAATGGTCTTCAAGCAAGATCACTGTTCCTTGTCTCCTCAGAGTAGAGTCAATCTTTTTACAGGTTATTAATAATTTCCAAGTTTCTGCCAAGATAAGCTAATCTCTCTCACTTTTTAGCTTTAAATTTATTTGTTTTTTTCAAGAGTTTCTTTAAGGGTCAAAGTTTGGAAAGAAAGCAGCTGTCAGTTACATTTTAGAATGTGGTTTTGGCAGAGACATTTATTTTCTGAGCACTGCAGTCAAATCTGTCTAAGAACTGATAGGCCAAGGTCAAACCACAGTAACCTGTGGAAAATAAATAATGAATCTTCTCAAGTACTTTGACAGTAAACAAACTGTTCCACCTGAAGGGACATGGAGATACAGTACATAGAGAGCTGTGCCCCAAAAAAAAAAAAAAAATCCTCATTTCTATAGGAAGTGGGGAAAATGTGTTTGGGGTTCAGCTTTCAGGAAAGTACTTATTTATTCAAAACTTCAGGGAACAGTGCATCTCCTGCTAAAGAGAGAAGTAACAGAAATAATGAGATAGATAGATGTGAAAGATTCAGAGCTTACAGCATGTTAAAAAATGATTGATTACACAGAATTGTTTCGGTTGGAAGGGACCTTCAAGATCATCAAGTCCAAAACTAGTACAAAGCTCTTTCGATGAGCCCTGCCAGCTCCTGAGCAAAGAACATTTTCCCCCTTTGAGACAGCTGTACCCCATCTGTCACCAGCAGACCTGGTGTTGTGTAAACCAACCCATGATCAACAAACCCCAGAGTCCTGCTGGTGACACCAGGCTCAGAGCCAGGTGTTGATCTGGTGGGTCTTTGTGCTTCCTCCCACGTTAATCCCTGCATCTGGGGGGGTAGAACAGAACACCACTTCCACTCCTGATCTCTTGGCCAGTCATCCCAGGCCCTGAACTCTCTCTTGATTGCTCTCGGGACTTCTTGATGCAAGTTCGTTGCTGCCTACCTGAAAAGTCAATACTGGACAACAATCCGAGGGCAGTACCAGGGTAGGAAGATTTCTTGCCACATCCTTAACCCAGGCCTCCTTAGGAAGTGGGTCAGGTCTGCACACTGGGCCTGCTGTTCGCTTCAGAAGGGAGTCACCTGTGACAATGACCCGTCTCTTTTTCTTTGTGGAAGAGGCTTTCTGGGCCTGCTGTTCGCTTCAGAAGGGAGTCACCTGTGACAATGACCCGTCTCTTTTTCTTTGTGGAAGAGGTTTTGATGCAGGGCTTTGGCCGGCTTAACCTCAGCAACACTTCCAAGCTAGACAAATGATCATCCTTGTTACTGATTGGTCCCACTTGCAGGGTCTCATACCTGCTGTGCAGGGGCACCTGGGAAGGTGGGGTTGTTGACTGGGCGACATGCCTGCTGTGCTGGGCAAGAGCTTGCTGCCATTGCCCCCTCTCCTTCCAGTCACTGTGTTCAGTCACATGGAGAGGGAAAGGGGAATCCTCCGTGTTATGTATCTTACCTGACTGTTGGGCCTGTCTCAGGGAAGTGGTCCCAGCGGTCAATCTCCTTCTCAGACTCCCTGATGCTTCTCAACCTACCCATCTCCTCCTGGGGTTCTGTGACTAGCAGAGGAGGTCCTCTACCTGGCAGCAACTCACACGGGGTTGCTCACTGCTGCCATCCTGACACTGTATCAGTGCCACAGCAGGGCACGTCCTGCAGCCTGACGCCTGGGTAGCTGCATGTTTCCATGGGAGGTCCGGTGGGAAGTTGCATCAGTCGTGGTGAGTGCAGCGCTTAGAGAGGCTGTGATCTCTGCCAGGTGGACACCATCGCTCCCTGGCAGAGTGGGTGAACAGCCACACCTGACTCTGCTTGCTTGCTCTGGTTGCAGAGCTTCCCAGGGGCCTCTTTTACAGGCAGGGGCTTGGGAGTGGCCGCCATTGCCCTGGCATTGCCCACCCCTCCTCAGCCTCTGCCGTGATTGCTGTCAGCTCCTGGTGGGTGTCTGTGCTCCCCCCGTGTTTCCTTACCAAAGGAAAACCTCAGGAAAACCCCTGTTTACTGGGATCTACCTCTCTGTTGCAGACTGGGCTGGCACTGCGGCAGCTATCCTTGGCAACTGCAATGAATCAAAACGATTGTGGGTTAAGTGCAGATATGAATTCAATCTTCAGAACTTACAGATCCTAAATGTATGTACAGTAGTTGAACACAAGGCATAACAACATAGCGATTGGAGGGGCGGTTCTGCCTGTCCAGTCCCTGATTCTTTGGGAAATTGTGTTAACACATTATTGATAATTCTGCTACCTTCCCTGAGGAACCAGAGGATACTGCTTACTAATCAGACCAGCAAAAAGAAATGCATGGGAGATGAGTTTCTATCCATCCATTGTTGCCTGGGGCTACACACTATTGCAATCTATTAGTCTCCTTGCAAACTGTCGTGTTGGGTAGCTGTTGTCCTGAGGACAAATATGATGAATCCCAAACTTCTGTTAGCAGATGTAAAGTTTAGATTTAATTTCCTCCTAAATCACAAAAGTATAATTTTCCCAACACCGTTTGGTTAATTTAAATATCCAGATGGAAACAATACTAGCAACTTTTCTGTTTTCCCCTTCAACCAGCAGATAACAGATCCCAGCTGGGGGAAAGGGAAAACATGAGAAAATATATCCTGGCAGTTAGTCAAATCTAGAAAGTGGTAGAGTAATATCTAGCCAGCTTTAGAAGTCAGATCTCTGTTCTCAAGGCACAGTGAGATGACTTCTTCTAAATGTGCATTTACAAAGGGTTAAATGCAAACAAAGTAATATAGATGTTTTCACCTGAGAAGTGAGCATATTGCTCCTTTTTTAGCATGCCTGTATATAAAATAAACATTAATCAATTTTCATCTTTAAACTTTGTTTCTGAGAGCTCAGGGAAAATTTGCTTTACACAATTCTCTATGCATTTTTAAAGAGATAGTCAAAGGTATTCATAGGGATACTGAGATCAGTGATGCGTTTTTGTGTTTACATTTGTAAGGATTCCTGAGGACCTTGGACAGTGAAATTTTATTTGCATTTTCAACACTATTTCACCTAGCATCACTGTCTGAAGACCTTGTAATTGAAAAGAGTTACTAGACACGTAGTTGCAGTCAAGGATCACAGCAGCATTCAAGGTCTGTGTTTGTCCTTTTATTTTTCTGTTGTTTTCAAATTAGTCAACCCCAGAAACAATGGTCTTTAAAGACCTCTCACTCCTGGCATGTGGTTTCACAGTTTTTTGCAACCCTCTTAACATTGGCAGAGTTACTGCTTTTTAAAAAGGTAAATTTAAAAATACAGTATTTGTCTTAGAGTGTTACAAAGCCTTAGTCTGCCTTTGCATAAAAGAATGAGTAATGAGTGGTAGAATCCATTTCTGTAGAAAGAAAGCACACTGCTGTAATAGGAAGCATTTAAGAGCAATACCTCCTGAAAGGGAATATGAAACTGCAGTTTGCCAGTGATGTTTCTATGCTTGCAGTTACTGGAATTATTCTATCTACATGCAAAATGCAGCCCAAGATGAAAATATAGAAATTTGTGTTTACAGGGTTCTTTTAATCCATAAAGTAACAGCAATGATGAACACAGTAAGAATATGCGGAGAATATATTGGATAAATCACACATGTTCAGATCCAGGTTTGAATATCTTTTTAGAAAAAAAGGGGGCAATTAGATACAATTTCAATATAGATAGTAAAAGAAGTAACTTAATCATTCTGATGAAACAAATTACGTGGTTTTTTTCTTTATACTAATGGATATTGAAAAAATACTTGAGTGCATCTGCACTTACGAGAGCAGGGCAGGAGCATGACTTCCACCTTATTTACATTACAAATAGAGCAGCTCTTTCAGTAAAGAGGGAAATAGAGCATCTTAATGCTCAGTTATTGCATAGTTGTTGCATTTGTGCAAAATGCAACAAAGATAACAGTGAGAAACAGGAAGACAAAATAATGATTTCCTGCAAAGTGTACCATTCTTTAGTCCTCCCTGTAATTTAGGCCCTCAGTCACACAAGTGTTTATGTACACCTAACTGAACAGAGGAGAAGGCTTTATTTGGGCTCTTCTGAGATGAAGCATCACTGCAGTGGCACACTGAGTATGGAAGACAGTAGCCTGGGGAAAAGGTGGTGTCTTCAGTTTTCCTTCTCTTCTGCTAGTTTATGTAAGTGTACCCCACCTACCCATGCATCAGCCTTTCACCTCTGTATTCAAACCATTAGGAATAAGCATCTGCTTGCTACATTTCTCAGTCTAAAAGCTAGCCTAATGATCCAAATTATCACAACTCACGTATGTATTTCTCTCTAGATTCACATATGAATACCATGACTACTTCTGGATATCAATCACAATGCAAATGACTTTCACTAAATATGAAAAGATACAGTAATGAGCATTTCAACAGTAGAAGCAAAAGTAATTTTCTGCTTAGAATTTTTGTTTCATCCATCTAAACTCTTAATAAAAATACATATCTGCAAATTCTACAATTTTTGCAGTGCCAATTCATGCAACCTTTTTTCCTTGGTTATTAGAGCTGCAGAATCAAATACACTCCTGTTGTATTATTTCATAGGGAACATGTAATTTTTTCTCAGATTTCAGCCTGTATGCATATTTGGAGAAAGATGCAAAAGAAGGTGACATGGACCTTGTTTCTAAAATGGAAAAGGAGGCTAAATGTGGCCTCTAGACCATACAACACTGAGAGGTAGGCAGGTTACATCCTTTTCCTCTACACTCCCCAATACTGAGGAGGACATAAAACTACCTTGTTGTCTTTCTCCCTCCTTCTCTTTTCTCTGTTTTCTTTGAAGCTCAAGCTAATACATTTAATTAAATGGGAGACCGCAGGAAAAACAAATCAATCTAGATATAGTAGGAAAGAGAACATCATATAACTTTTGGGGATTTTTTTTCCCCCCTCCACAATCTATTCAATATACAAGAAGTCCTGCTGCCAAGCTCCCTGGCTGTACTCTAATCCAAACTTGAACTCTTTCAGTGTTAATCTGACTTAAAATATGAGAAATAAACAATACAGAACTCCTAAGGAGAAAATAAGCTTTTAAGAAAAAAAACTAAAAAAGAGAGCAAGTCCAGCATAAGAGAAGAAAGGGCAGAGAATAACCAAGGATAAGACTTTCTCCATTACTTTAGTCCTCAATTATTGCACGTAACGTGAAATAGAGTAGCGCAGATCAACAGTACGCTATGAAAATTGATCATAGATCAGAGTCATCAATAATGCAGCTGCATCGCATTTTTCTGTTTGTAATTACTTACAGAACTTGCCTTTTGCCAATGTCAGCAGGCACATACTAACTTTGTCTCCTTCTAACTTATTCCCCTACCAAGGAGTAGCATCGTTATTTAAAAGTTTGTTGTGACAGAAATGACATACACTTTAGTAATCTAGCAGGAACATACTAACTTTGTCTCCTTCTAACTTATTCCCCTACCAAGGAGTAGCATCGTTATTTAAAAGTTTGTTGTGACAGAAATGACATACACTTTAGTAATCTTACTTCAGCCTGACCCCCCAAAAGCTGCTTAATGTTCCCTGTATATTATATTTTTCTTCATCGACTCAGCAATATGCAACCTTGCAGAGGTTCTATTTAAGACAAATTTTCTTCCACAACTTTTTTCTACTTTATGTACTTCCAAGGTAAATGACTGGCAAATTTTATCCAGCACATTTAGACATCTGTGGTACAGATGGCAATTATGAATAACTATTTTAATAATTGAGGTAATGAAACAGGTAAAGAAAGAGGGCATAGACTTTTTCTAATTCTTCTAAGAGGGAAAAAGTAAAAAAAATTCACAGTTGAAATCACAGATCTTTGACATCTGTGGTACAGATGGCAATTATGAATAGCTATTTTAATACCTGAGGTAATGGAACAGGTAAAGAAAGAGGGCATAGACATTTTCTAATTCTTCTAAGAGGGAAAAAGTAAAAAAAATTCACAGTTGAAATCACAGATCTTTAACTTGTGCTTGCCAGACCGAAACAAAGCATGAACAAGAATCGCTCCTTGAAAGGACGGGAGTTTGATGTAAGCTTACGGATGCAATCTTTACTATGGCCATTATCATCACTTTTCGGCCTGGCTTTTCAGGCAAAACCAGCAACACCGTGTTTAAATCTTGTTTTGTGGTATTGGTTAACAGTGCCTTATATTTAAAAATATGTGCCTTATATTTAAAAAAAAAGTCTCAGATTGGCGTAGTCTTGTTTTACATGGACACGTGCCCATTCACAAACTACGTGAATTTACTTATTCTCAGTTTAGCCATTCTGCTTATGTGATGTGCTGTCAGATGCCTTCCAGATTTTAAATGTAAACTGTCTACTATGCCAACTGTTAGGTCTGTGATACTTCAAAAGAACTAAGATTTCTCACAACTGCTTCAGCCTCTAGTCTCAGCGATCAAATCTCGATACGCAGATTTGGAATGCCTAGACATCTATATCCAGCATTTTTTCATTTGCCCTTTATGATGAAAAACTCTGGTCTTTTTAAGTCTTAAGTAAAAATATATCTGACTTTTTAATAATTCCCTTTATTGCATGCCAAAATCTCACCATAAAATTGAACATGACTGATCTTCTGCCAAGGCCTGAATAGCAGAGAAAACCTGCAGACGGGTTTCACAATTTCTGGTAGGACAGCACTTCACTCAGAACAATTTCATGTGCGTGTGTGTGTGTGCGCATGCATGCTTGTGTCTTAAAACTTCATTCTTAAGATGGGGCAGGGGAAATTCTGATGCTTATATTAATTACAAAGCAAACAATTTGATCAAGACCGTGGGACAGATCTGTCACCCACCTCATTACAATCTCAGATTTACACTGAGTTAACCATAGTTTGCTTTGGTGCTTTCCTATTTGTTTTTCCTGCCAGTGAATTCACTGGTACTACTCTGACTTCAGGAGAAGCAGAATCTGTCTTCCGTATGGGTAGTTGTTCATCAGGAATAAACCCAAGACCCCACACTGGACACTTACAGTTTCAGATGACCTCTGATTTTTGCACAATAAAATTATTATTGCTCTCACTGTCACCCTTCTGTACAGCACTGCAGTTGCTATATACATCTTTTATTCAGAGAACGCAGGACAAATCTGGCATGCAGAGCCTGGTGTTTAATGAGCATGCATCTCTCACTGGTGCTGTCTGAGTCTGGAAATTCTAACCAAAATCTTTAAATCCAAGAAAATCCTGCTATGATGTTCTTTTCCAACCCTTTCTTGTTTCCTATTAGCAGTAAATTGTTGCTTACTTTTGAATGTTTCTAGCAACTGTTTTGTTTTGCGAAGCCAGAAGTCTGTGCTCAGATACAGCAGTATCACTGGGTGTCTGTACTTAGCAATTTGTGTAGAATCACAAAGAACTTCCGCTTTTTTGCAATTAAGCACAGATTCTTTGAAGAGACTATCTGGGCATACCGGAACGAGTGATTTCTGGTAGAGAGAAAACAAGAAAAGCCGTTCTCTCCATCACTACTGTGGTAGGCTTCTGAAACAAGACAAAAGCTACTAAGGAGGTACCATCCCATTTACTCTAATTATATAGCCCTTATAACTCTCTAGTGCTACATTAGAAGAAACTAGAGAGGAAAAGCTACACTGATCCAGCCTACAGAATTCTCTTGAGCTGGGTCTGTTTGTTGTGAATCAAACTTGTATCATAAAATTAAAACACAATATTTTTCTTTGACATGCCTGCTGGGAATTATGTGGCTGATACCTTTCTCTAAAGCACCAGTGAACACCTCACCACTAGCACTGCAGAGGAGGACTTGTGCCTACATACCTAGGTGAACAAATTCATGCTACTGCAGATGGCAAAGATGATCCTGCCAGCATCCCCTTCTCTATGAGACGGGGAAAGCTTGCTTCGGAAGCTCTGGTGACCTGGGCAGTGACAGCACGCTGAAACCGTAGACGTTTCAGTATCAGGTGTCTGCATACGCATCCTGTCATAACTCCTACTCTGTGTTCTGGAGTAACAAAAAGTCATGGGAAAACTTTATTTGGAAAAAGTTTGTACAATAATATAGTTTCCTTCTGTCTCTAAGGTAGAAAAAAATAATTTAAAAGACATGCCATGTACAGCTTGGTTGAATAGTGCCTAGCAGACTGACAACAATACAGTAACAGCCTTCAGTATTTCAGAGTGATGAACAGTATCATTCCCCCAAAGATGTTTAAAAAACATATAGGTGAAATTGATTAATTTCAGAAAGTTGCATTATTAAACATGTCTTAATAGAAACATGTTATAAATGCTAAATTGTGCTGCCAATAGAGTTTCAGCTTACCTTGAGGCTAATAAGGTAAAATATATATGACACTCTAATATATTTACTAAAATCAGTTCCATATAAATATCTAGGTGGATTTTTTACGAATCTGTAACATGAGCTGTCCAGAATATAATATCAGGTTAGCATAAATGGCCTACAACCACTTCTATTTCATGTTGCACAGCACTTAATACCCTGTTAATAGTAATAGTGGGATTCAGATAGAAAAGAAAAGGCTTTCAGAAAGAAAATATCTTTCAGTAGGTGTCTACTGTGTGGTTCTGAGACAGTTTTTTAGACTGGGAAAAAAAAATTTATTTACATAAACTTTGGCAAAATACGAGTATAATCAATTCCTTACTCCCTTGTTAAAACATTTGAATAAAAGAGGTTTCAAATGCACAAACGTCAGCCAGCTCCTTGATTGACCCTAGAATAAGGAGTACGTTCTGTATGGTGCTTTTTGAAAAGTCCCACTTTGTCCATTAAGAAGGAATTAAAATAGAAGGTACAATTCCAAAAAAGACCATGGCACAAAACTGGTCTTTTGGGATCTGATGTGACAGATGATTACCACCATCAAAAAGAAACACAAGAAGGGAATGGAAAATGGTCAAAAATTTGAAAAAGACCAAATGCAGAAAAGGCACAGAAAATGTATAGCGATGTTATGGGAACTTCACCTTGAAATGGAGAACTTTGTCTTCTTTATCTTGAGATAATGAGATGAATCAAAGTTTGGGAAGATTTTTTCCTGGGAGCTAGAGGTATCACAAGGAGTTCCTACAACAAAGGAGCCTGTTGTGACACCAAAGCAAACTTGTATAAAAGCACACCAGAAATCTCATTGAATATTACAATTCCTCCCCAATTCTTACTCCTGACCAGTGAATGTGGGTTGATGATACTAAGCTGTGCAACTCCCCTCTTTGCTAGTCTCTCAGATTGCCACGTGATGTGAAATGCTTCAGATATACATAGCACGTGCTCATCATCTATGTGAAGATACAAAAAAATTTTAAGGAACCCCATTATCCTGCCTGCCCAAAAACTGGCTCAACCTCAATCCCTATGTATAAAGGAGGTTGTGGGGAGGTGGAGGTCGGTCTCTTCTCCCATGTTATGAATGACAGCATGATACTCCTGACCAGTGAATGTGGGTTGATGATAATAAGCTGTGCAACTCCCCTCTCTGCTAGTCTCTCAGACTACTCCTGACCAGTGAATGTGGGTTGATGATACTAAGCTGTGCAACTCCCCTCTTTGCTAGTCTCTCAGATTGCCACGTGATGTGAAATGCTTCAGATATACATAGCACGTGCTCATCATCTATGTGAAGATACAAAAAAATTTTAAGGAACCCCATTATCCTGCCTGCCCAAAAACTGGCTCAACCTCAATCCCTATGTATAAAGGAGGTTGTGGGGAGGTGGAGGTCGGTCTCTTCTCCCATGTTATGAATGACAGCATGAGAGGGAATGACCTTAAGTTACGCCAGGGGAAATTTAGGTTAGATATTAGGAAAATTTCTTTACAGAGAGGGTCACTAAGCATTGGGACAGGCTGCCCAAGGAGGTGGTGGAGTCCCCATCCCTGGAAGTGTTTAAAAGCTGTGTGGATGTGGCACTGAGGGACATGGTGTAGGGACCCTGGCAGTGCAGGGGGAATGGTTGGACTCGATGATCTTCAAGGTCTCTTCCAATCAGATGATTCTATGATTGATTCTGTGAAAGGGATCTCTGTGGAGCTTATAGCTAATCATTACTATTTTGTACTGCCAGTATATTGCTTTTCTAAGCAACACAACCAGAGCAACATACATGTTGTTTGGAGATTGTTTTTGTTGGTTTTGTTTGGTTTTTTTCCAATAATTACATTACCATGTCAACACATGTTGGATGAGAGAACAGAGCCTTTGATGTTTCCTAAACACATTGCAAAGATATTATCCACCTTAGGGGTAATTAAAGACAAGCAGATGAGCAGAAATTAATACCCGAAACGGAGCAAGAGAGGGGAGAAGTACCCAGGTTTTCATAGTGAGTCAGTATTGAGCAAGTTCAGAATCATACAACACAAAACCTTTTTAACATCCATTAAACATCGTCTCCTCAGTGCCAGTTAGCCTCCTTCCCTTCTCCCAAGTATCCAGCCCTGGACAACAACATGGTGATTTTTAATGTTCTGCAGGAAGGCTGGCTTAGTTAACCCTGAGATGTACTCTGAAGCAAACAAGGTATTTCTAATAGCAACATGAAGAATACCCTGCTGAAGAGCATTTTAAATCTCCAATCCCACTATAGCTTATTGCAAAGTTTTTCCTCAAAAGCCTCAGATATTTTACTACCGACACCACTTACGTAGAGCTATTGTTACACTGCTTCTAAGCACAGCTCCTATCCCTATACTCCTGTTATTTCCCCCTATAACTGGAAAATGAGAAAACATACGCCTATGTCTGTACCTCTACACAAAGGTAAACAATCTCTCTAAGACACCTTTTGGCTAAAGACCATCTATAAGACTCACCCGAAAACCTCAGAGCCTTAGAACAGAAATGTTACCAGTAGAAATTAATCTCAGTCTTAGTAGTGTGAACAGCAACTGCTATTATAATTAATCAAGACAGTAATCTGGATAGTTAGAGAGCACTATGCTTTGCAGGTTTTGGATGTCATTTAACAATGCCTATCATGTCTTTTCTACACTTAAAACTGAGAGAATTATTCCACAATTTACAAATGGGGATTTGGCCATTTCTAAAACCTTGCCGTTAAATGTAATTTTATAACTATCCAAATTTATGTTGTAAAATATGCTATTGTCTGTGAAACTGCTGGTACTAATGGAACAGCTCATGCTAGCTTTCCATTGCTGCTAGGGACAAGCACAGGGTGAAGCAGCACCAACAGGGGCGTATTGAAAGCCAATCAGACTCGAGAAACTTCATTCTCATGAGAGGAGAAGCTAAAACCACATTATTAGGATCATACGCTGACTTGAGGAGAAGCAAAATGATCCATTTTGTTCAAAGAAGACAGTATTTCATTCTCACTAGATCTGTATTCACTCATTTGAAGGTTACATATCCCAAAGGAGCTCTAGGTTAGTGCACATAGGAAAGATTTCAGCCAGGACAGATGTCAGAGGGGAACTGACATCAGAGTGACAAACTTCTAGTTATCCTCAGGTAGCAAAATCAATTCCTTTACAGCAGGTCGGGAATTCCTGCTCTAAACCGGGTCTCTAAAAATCCCGTTCTCCAACACAAGAGCATGCTTCTAAGGAGTAGCTGCGTAAGTATTGTACCGTCTTTCAGAATTTAAACAGGAATATTTTTGAGAACATGAGAGCTAAAACTTTTGTGTAATTTTTTTTCCCCAGACAATGAAATATCTTATGGGACCACTGGTAGGTCCTCACAAAGACATGTTGTCCTGATAGCATGAATATGAACTTTCTGTGTGAGTTTAGATGTAATGCTGTGGTATTACTAATGCTTAATATATAACTTTTTTTTTTTAATGGTATTGGACAGAGCAAGTCACATGCACAGGACTGTGGTTGCCCATTAAGAAATTCTGGCAATTTTTTGTCAGATTGTAAGCGTGGGTTTGGCATTGTGCTACTCAGCTCTGTGAACCCTCAAGGCAATGAATGCTCACTGGGAGGAATGCTGTTGCCACCTCAGTTCCAATGCCAAATTCAGCCCATCCTTCCCACTTTAGCCTTTTTATTGTAATTACATCTCAGAAATGACAGTGCAGAAGACACAATTTCCTTTAAAAGTTGTGGAGGAGATGAATTGCAGAAGAAAAACTATCTATTTATTTGCTTACTACAGTAATCTATGACAATTTTAAAACAGCATAGCTAGTTGATGTTTCTTGTTACTTGTGTCCAGAGTAGCCTCTCCAAGGGTCACTAATTCGGTTTCAAGAACCTATTCTCAACTACATTTTTTTTGCCCCATATCAGCAACCTATATTCATTGCTGCACAGTCTTTTTCTTCTCTCCCCACCCCCCTGCCATCAACCCACATTCAGTTACTTTTATCACAAGCTATAGAAAATCAGGTTTGATGCACAGGTTTCCTTTACTCGCGTAGCAAAAACAGCAAGTATAAAATGGGTCCAAAGAAATTTAAGCCTCAGCCTTCCCCTCTACAAATTTTATCCAGTTGCTATAATTTGTAGTCCAGATTTTCCTTCTAATTATTCCCTCCCATCACATATCTATCAAAAATTCATTAATTGATTTATAAGTGAAAAATGTTCTGAAAGTTCCTTATATCTTGCATAGGGAAACCTGACAGTTTGCACCTCCATATTTCATAATGCCAGAGCAACCTTCCTTAGGCTGTGAGATAACATTAAAGGTGCAAATGGGTGTCAGATTAACTACTGACTGAATTCTGCATTTACTGCCTATTAACTGATGACTGACTCTACTATAGGAAAATTCCAGTAGGCATTGAATTCTGTTGACTTTAGTTGTTAGAAAGTTTGTTTCGTAGGAGCTATAAAATGCCTCAATAAAATGTCGTTAAAAAAAAGCAGAATAAAGAAGGAAATCCTAGTACAGGGAATAACTAGAGGTTTTGTTATTGCTTACCTCTACTGTGGAAAGCAATAGCATGAAACCTTACATTGTAAAGGAGGTTGAATTTCTTTGGTTACGTGTTTAAATGAAAGACCAAAAAAGGAGTTTTCTAGGGTAGTCAGAGGGTAAGAGAAATAACTGTCTTAGTCTAGCACAGGGAAAACTGAGGTAGCAAATGGAGGCCCAGAAGCACTTTGAGTGTTGCCACAGCTTGTTACAACTACCAGGTATCTCCCTGTCTTCAAAGCCGTGCATGCTTCCAGGTGACTTCCATGGCAGAGAAAAGATGTCATAAATGATTGTAGAGGATATACTCTTGACAAGGTAGAGCGGCTCTTTATCATCCAACCTGGGAATAACAGAACCAACGAACCAGTCCCAAACCCCAGAGAAAACAGTTGAGGTAGTTGTTGAAAATTGGTAGTTTTCAGTGTTGGGACATCTATCTAATATTCAGCTGAAAATCACTTTCATCTACTTCTAGATTCAGGGAGCACTTGATCATACCTCTAAACTTTCCCCTTGTCAAGCTAATTTCTATTCCTACAATGCCATCTTTAATATTTTGGTTGTTCGTTACTTTGTTGCCAGAGTATATTTATTTTAGACTTTTCAGATAATTTTGTTCTGCAGCCCACCAGTGTATGTACATAAAAAGATCTACTGCTTTTTTTCATTTTTAAATGCATTTGCAATAGTGAAGTGATCATACCTACACGCATTAAGCACGGTTTTACTGAATCCTATAATTGCCCTGCCTTCTGATCAAAGGCATCATCCATCAGGTGTCTGTACGCTCTACTTTATCCATCAATACGTACAAAACAATTTCAATGATTTTCTCTCAACACTGTCTTCATGGGTAAGTGTGGTGAGAAGAGGCATACAAAACTGTCCCCAGAAACTAGGGAATTTACTGTCAGAAAAAGGGGGGAGAGGGAAGTCCTAAACTGCTAAAAGTATTCAGTGGTGCCAAATACTTTCTTAATAAGATTAGAGAGAAAGGCTTCTCAAGGCAGGTCTGCGAAGGCACGTAGCTGAGTTAGGAATGTGTATCTGGTGATGTCATTTGGGATCTTTGGAAGAATCCAGTTTGAAAGGTGTTTCACTTTTTGGTGTGATTAACAGATCTTGACATCCTGACATCCATGTCAGAAGTCAAACTCCATTGACCCTTTTGCATATGTAGAGAGAAGTATTCTTACCAGCAATATATTTTATATATATATA